>NC_080728.1:15292500-15462500 GCF_019097595.1 Hemibagrus wyckioides | reverse complement strand
TGCACCATATATATCTTTTATACCTCTTATGGCCAAAAAGTTCTACCTTGGGCTCATCAGATCATAACACACCATCAGATCATAACTCCAAAATCCAAAGACATGATTTGTCAAACCTGGAAAGGATATACTGTATGTACAGGAAGAATATGTATATATGTTTTAATTACAATAAAGAATTAGCAGTTGATTGTGTTTTAATTTGTAGAGATAGAAGTTAGTTGTGTTCCCTTTCGAGGGGAGTCATGACTGGTGCTCTGGGAACGTACAGCGTCAGTCATGACATAGCATCTCGTTCCCTTCTCAGGGAACCGAGTTACATATGTAACCTGGTGTAGTTCCCTTTCGAGGGAACTCAACACTGCATCATGACTGGTGCTAGGCGTTCCCATAGCTTCAGTCATGACACAGCGTCTCGTTTCCGGGTTACATACTTAACCTGGTGTAGTTTTCCAACTTATAATACACAATAATATAGAAATTAAGAAGAGTGGGTGAGAGAATTCGATTTAATGTAGGATTAGTAAAGTTAATAAACTTTACTAGGTGTTGAGAAGTGTGTAAATCAGTCAGTCATTATTTAATCATGGCACTCTCTCTATAACGATCCTTCCACACTTGTCAGTTATTTCATGGTTGCTTATTTAAAAGATCTGTGTATAAATAAATAAATAAATAAATAAATAAATAAATAAATAAACAAACATTTATTTATTTATTTACCCTCACAGCATGTTTTTATTCCTCACAGTAATTTGCCAGTGATGAAGTTAATTATTCTTGTTTTGTCCTAAGTAATGAACACTTTATGCTTTTTAATTATCAATATACTGATGGTTACTGTTGTTTAATATATGCAAGGCATGTTAATTCCCCCACTGAATCAACAACTTCTGACCTTCTCTGATTTGAAAATTGAACATTGCCAGTAACATTACCAAGCTAATAACACACTGACACACCATATCCGTCACCTCCAGTACCACAGAGTCATACTTTCATAGAGCTCATGAATCGTGTCCAGCTCACGTGAAGTTAATGCAACAATCTGGCCACTGAGATCACATTTGAGACTCACCTGAAGCTACACAGAAAATTATAGATTATAATAGATTCGCTATGTGTGTAACCCCCCTACCCCCTCTCTCTTTCTCTCTCTCTATGTGTATATATATATATATATATATATATATATATATAGAGAGAGAGAGAGAGAGAGAGAGAGAGAGAGATAGATAGATATATGTGTATATATATATATATATATATATATATATATATATATATATATATATATATGTGTATATATATATATATATATATATATATATATATATATGTTCTTTTACTGTGGGTAGGTGTTTGTGGGTGTTTGTGTGAGTGTGAGAGATGGGGAAGAGAGATGATGCATGTCTTTGAGAGTTTGACACTAACAGGAAGCAGACACAGAATACTGATCACCTTTATCAAACACATATACAGCATGCCTCTGCTAGACACTGTGTGTGTGTGTGTGTGTCAGAGAGAGAGGAGAGAGAAACAGAAGGAGAGTGTATATTTACTTTAGGAAATTTAACAAACACAGTAATCACATGCATGGACATACAATAAATATAACTAGTCATACACACACACACACACACACACACACACACACTGATATTCATCTTCATGAGGCACACATCCATCCGTCCTCTGAAAATTTCAATCAGGCATGTAATGACCTTTATGCTTTACGTGAAAGATCCTCAATATTGCTCATAATTAGCAATCTGATAAAAGTAATGAATGTGTGGATGTGCATGCATTGACTTTGCTGGGAATTTTCTAAATCCTCCGCCTTATGCAGCCTCTCGCACACGCAGCCGTCTCAATCTATCATTCTCAGTTTTTTGGTTCTGCGCTAGCTACACTCCCTCACTCTCCCTCATTAGGCTTGTGCCTCGGTGCAGTCTCCTCGTTCTTGGTTTTAAACACAAGAAAATGAAATCGCTGCTTCAGACGAATCCTAATTTCAAGAAGCATTCAATAGTGTTGAGGTTCTTTTCAAATCGATTAATGTTCACCATAAAAATCTTTTTTTGTTTGATATTATTTATTAGAGAATCAGTGGTTGGAGGCTCTGGGTTACAGATCAGAAGCCAAGCTGCCACTGTCAGGCTATGAGCGCTGTATCATGGCTCACCCTGTGCTCTGACCACAGCTTCTGATCTCTGAAATACTGTGCTGTGATGTACAATACATAAAAATAAAGACCCCTCCCTCTTTTAATATATGCTGGAATTCTTGAATCTGGTTGGTTCTAAGGTTTTGATTGCTTTTCTATTAAATCAGCACTGACTGTAGCTTCACATGCTGACCGGTTTATATTAAAACACTAGCGTTGCTATAGTAACAGCTTAGTCACAGAGGAGCCACATAAACTAAAATGAACAAATTTTAGCATTTTATGAAAACATCTAAATGTGGTCAGATAAAAATGGTAGCTTAGTGGTCAGCGCATTTGCTTTGTACTTCTAGGGTTGGAGGTTTGATTCCTGCTGCCACTGTATGTGTGTGTGTGTGTGAGTGGTGTTTCCTCCCCTAGTCCTAATACACAAATAGTAGGCTAATTAGCATCTCTAAATTATCTGTAGTGTGTGTAAGTGTGTGTGATTGTCCAGGATGTGCCCCAAGTCCACTGGGATAGACTCCAGGCTCCAAATGACCCTGTTTAGTTTAGAATATGTGAAATGGTACAGAAAATGGATAAATGTGGATAAGGTTTCTTTTCGTGTTCTCTAAGGAATCGTATATTTAACGTTTCCGGGTTTCCAAGTGTTTTTCTGGCTAATTTATTTCAAGAAAAAGGAAATAAAACGAGGCTGTTAAGGAAACAGCTCATAATGTGTAAGTGACAACTTGTTTAATGGACATTCCACAATGCTGATTGTAACAATAAACGGATAAAGAAAAGTATACAATTTGTCTATTGACAAATATAAAAAGTAATCTAGGCAAACCGCTGTGGTATTTGAGATACCTTGGTGTAACTGAAAACAATCACTTTGTGGAGGCTCTTTGTCCAGCCATAATCGTTGATTATTTTCCTATAAAAGCATGCCCCTCTATCAAGTATGTAAATCCATAAATTTTCATATAATCACAAGTTTTTAGCGTATTGTAATAGCTGCTAAACTCTACCACCCCCTGCTGCGATGCTTTGCCTGTAGCACACTCGTCACTTTCCCTTTTAGCAAGAAACGATTAGCACAGTTGGAACTTCTCACTGCAGGTTTAATCGAATAAACGAGAAAAAAAAGCACACTGTGCTTTTGGACTGATTCGCTTCCCGAATCCATGCCGCTCAATGCTAAGCTTTCTACTGCAGTGAAGTCACGGTCATTCGATTTGTTTAACATTCAGTCTTTATGTTCTTCACCTCGAGTCTCATTTGGCTTGGATTCGATTTGGAGTGTATGGAGCCGGTTTACATTTTTGCTGACATAACACCATTGTATGGTTACTACTGCTCATTCAGCTAGAGACGTGACTTCAAGAGTGAAATGAAGAGAAAAAAAGACCAATAGAGAGAGAGAGAGAGAGAGAGAGAGAGAGAAAGCAATCATGGCAGTGGATTCACATCACACAGAATAATGTGTACTTGAGGCCTGATGAAGCCTGAGTGTGTAGATTAGAGAGAGACTTGATAAACAACGGCTGCTTCGATGCCGTATGAGATTAAGACGTCGTATAGTCGGCAATATATTCTCCTTGACATCCCGCAGCTGTCTTTTAAAAAGCTGCTCTGATCGATATATGTAGTGATGTACAAAAGAAACAAACCCAAGCAAGGTCGTGCCACGAGAGCATGAAAAATATATGAGAAGAACGGAAGGGGTTAGATGCAGCTCGTTGTTATGGGTGAGAAAAATGACATGGCAGCTAATGTAAACTAATGACCGGTCCATGCCTTGTCACTGTGTAACACGAAATCTGAAACAGGTATCGTGCCACCTTAGATCCATCTCTTTCCAAAACATCTGGTTATTTTGTCAGTCATTTTAACATGGCCTTCTGAGTTGTTATTTTACCTAATTAGCTAGACACTAGCTTGTTTAATTAGTTAGCTTTCAACTGTGAAAGGAACCACAAACAATCTAGAGTTGTTTGGATAATTAGCAGACATGAGACAACTAACGATAATGCAACAATAGTTATGGTTATTATTAAATTGACTTCTTTTCTACACCAGATCAAATATAGTCAATATGGCACCATCATAAAATTTAGAAAAAAGCCATAAAACTCCACTCCAGTGAAATTCCCAAAATAACCAATTAGGACTTGAACTTTTGTTATTATAAAGTCCATGAGATCTTAAATATTTTGCATTTGGTTAACACTATAGTAGCTAGGGGTAGTATTAAATTTACTTATTAATGTTTTTTCTTACACAAATGTTAGTCCATACAGCACCATTGTAAAATTCCTAGAAAATCTATTAAACTGCGACATTCCCAGCACCAATTAGGCACTAAACTTAAAATGTACCATATATCTCACAGTAACAACTATTTCACAATATATATCAGACTATATTCAATGGACAAACCCCCAGAAGTCCAAGTTTACAATAACAATAACGCAACTCCTGTCACAATCCGACTGAACGCCTATTGAATATCCGCTGGATACAGTAGTTTCATGGGAAATTCAATGCTATTTTTCTAACTTTAATTCCAGCTGACACGAGAGAGTAAGAGAAACTCCTGCAAGCCATCACTGCTATGGATTTTAATCAGGCAGAATAATGTTGCATGGAGCACTCGGGGAACATGGGGAATGCTGATAAATACTAGGAGGTCGTGGCGGGCATCTGTATGAGTACATTCTGCTCTTGACATGTGCCGGCTAACCAGCGAGAGATAATGAGGGAGTCGAATGGACGCTTTATGCTCGCTGAGGATGCAAAACTTGTTCTGTTGGTTAGTTTGTATTTTGAATATGTCGAATGGAAGTGTGTAGTCAATACATGTTTTCACCGGAGGCAGATTCATATTCAAGGTGAAACACAAGGAGGTAGTTATAGTAGAAATGGTCAAGACACTGATTCTGTGTAAACATTTTTTTTCTTCAAAAGTGCACATATTCTGCGAAATATATTGAATATTGAATTTATTTTCGCAGTGAAAGTTTCAATACTCGGAATTCGCTTTTTTTTGTGTGTTACTTCTTTGTAGAACTGTTAAAGCCAATACCAGACCCACACTTGAGATCATATAAAGTGATATTTGCTTCTATGAAGGGAAAACAATCAAGTCTTCATGATCATGTTCATTTGTGTTAAATGAATATAATCAAAGAAACAAAAAAAAAACAAGGAAAATTTAACAGGAAAAGGAAAAATGTCACACAATAGGTTTAACTTTCTGTGTCTGAATAATAACGACTCACCCCGACTATGTCTCAGTACACCCAAACTGATCATCCTTTCAGCAAACTCACTACTGATTGACTTGAAGGTCTTTATGCTATACAGTTGTGAAAGCACATTGATTCATGATCCCATAAAAAAGATTCAAATGGTTCCCCTTTGAATCTGGTTCCTTTTAAGATTTCAACGTCATGCTGTATTAGAGAGTTTTTCCGTCACTGCTCTCACCTCCAGCTTGGATCTAAATCAACATCTGGATTTCTGTGAAGCTGCTTTGTGACAGTCTCAATCAGCTCTCTAGCTCCCTAGATAGTGAATCAGTACGTTGTGTAATCAGAAACAGAATTTGTCACATATACATTACAGCACAGTGAAATTCTTTCTTCGCATATCCCGTCCTTGGAGGTTGGGGTCAGAGCGCAGGGTCAGCCATGATACGGCGCCCCTGGAGCAGAGAGGGTTAAGGGCCTTGCTCAAGGGCCCAACAGTGGCGGTGCTGGGGCTTGAACCCCTGATCTTCTGGTCAACGACCCAGAGCCTTAACCACTTGAGCCACCACTGCCCCTATCAAGTTTGGGCACCGGTAAGGACTCTAACTCACTACATATTAGGAGTTGACTGTTGACTTAATTTCTGGTGACGTTCTAAATTCCACATCAGTCACTATAAAATATTTTAAGTTTTATAATTGAATCATATAAATAAATTCATATAAATTAGCTTGTCACACTAATTTCCACCATGGCACTTCAGGGAGGATTGTTTGCTAAAAAATATTTATTTAATATTTCCGCCATTTTTCCAAGCTCAGAAGCTTCCATAAATATAATGCCATTTCCAGTGTTCCAAGTGACTATTGAAGCTTCCTGGTTTTTGCTGTAAATTGTGGGATTTTTTAGTGATTGACTGGAAAGATTTTGCGTTAGAGAGAGAGAAAGATGGCTCTTAAAATGGCCGACTCCCTGATCGGTGCCCTGAGTGATGAACAAGGGAGCTGATTGAGATGCACCATGTGTCTCTTATTATTAAACGAACAGAAGAACTGCCAAACTTAGAGTTGAAGTTTATGCACGTTGATCTCATGCTGGGGTAGAGGAAGGACAAGTGGTGTAAAAAGTCTGCTCTTCTTCACTGGATCCTGAGGCGGAAAAAAGGCCTCAGCAGGGATCGTAGCTAATTAACCAAAATGAACTACAGTGATGAAGGGCAATGCTAGTAGCAGGAGTTCTGACAGAATATTTTACTTAACCCATCCACAGGATATAATATCTTTTAGATGACGAGTCCACTTTCTTTCCATCATGTCTGCTTGTTCACACAGCACACAGCACCTCCATGATGGATTCGTTAATGTCCCTATAGAGTAAAGACCAAAAGTCTGAGTTCTCCCTCAAGAACTAGATTTATTTCATTATTTATCAAAAAAAGAATTTTGCTCTGTTGATGCATCATTCAATGTGTTAAAATGGAGACGGTTCGTTTTTGCTGAAAAAAAAAGGATCACTCATTTATCTTCAGAAGCCATTGTTTTCGGATCTATGGGTAATTTAGCTACTCTTACAAGCATGGGTTTGGGAGGTGAGGAATCCTGTGGAAATGTAATGGAAGTTAGGAGAACAAAATTAAAGGTGAAATGTGAAGCTCAGAATCAGACCATAAACCATGGGGCCAGAATGTTTGGTAATGGAATCTCAAAAAAAAAAAATATTGATAAAATTTGCCTCGCATCACCGAGTTTACAAGTTCTCCCAATTCTTGGAAGGTTTCCTCTGGGTTCTCTGATTTCCTACCCCAGTCCAAAGTTCAAAGCAGTGTAGGTGTGTGATTGGGTATGAGAGTGTGTGTGATTGTGCCATGCCATAAGTTGGTACCCTGTCCAGGGTGTTCTCTGCATTGTGTCCCCTGTAGTATAGATAATGGATGGATGGATGGATTATTGGACACAGACGTTTGTAGCTTGTGATGAACTGCTGACCTATTCATGGTACGTTTCTGCCTTATTCCCAGTATAGGCTTTGGATCTTGAATGAATCAATGTGGATAAAGTTGCATTTTCAACAACAACAACAAAAAAAACAGATAACATGAACACATGATCATTCTAATACACATATAGTCTCGACAATAACAGCTCATACCCAGGAACCCGTATGACAAACGCTTTACATAACTTAAAACTAATAATAAATGGATTTTAAAAAGCGTGTTGATGTTTACCATATAATCATTGATGCAATGAAGTTCAACATTTATGGAAAGAGCCTTAAGCATCATGACCATCACGTGTTATTCCTTAAATACTGTCCATTCACCTGGATACATAGGGAATGGAAGGATTACTATGCAATTAATTGAATATTCATGAATCAGTTAGTCCTACTTTTGTTTAAAATAATAATAAAAAAAACCATAACATTTAAACAGTAGAAAATCCCATTCAGGGTGTATTCCCATTATACACAGAACTCCTAGGATGGACTCCGGATCCATCACAACCCTGACTGAAGATATATGAATAAATAAAATGCATTTTGTCCATAAATGTATTCATTTTTCTTCTTCAATGATACATTAAAATCTACTAAAGTAGTAATCTCAGACCTTTTGCCATTTTAATACTACAGTAAAAGAATAATCCTGAATCTTAGTATTCTGATGTTTAATGAGATCAGCTCGCCTGTGGTAAAGATGCTATAGCAGGCCGATGTTGGAGTGCTTGACTGTGTAGGCTGAGCTCATGCTCGTGTTGTGTCGGGGATGAGTGCGCTTTCCTGTGCTGTGAGAGAGCTGTAGAAAGACAAATCTACACACTTCATTTTGCATAAGGAGCTGCATGAGAGCACTTGTGCGAAATAAACCACTTCTCTATCCGAGACATTGCTTTGTGGTGCGTATATTAAGAATGAGGCCAGGGCGTGTGTTCGGTGTGGGTGGTGTAAGAGCATGTGAAATGCTGTCCTTTGTCATTGTCATTTCTGCAGGCTGGGGCCATTTTTCTTCTTTTACCTCTGTAAGGTATAGTCGTGTGTGTTAGCGTGGTGTCTGCGTGGAGGAGAGGTGATGCAGGAAGTTGTTCCATCTCGCTTCGATTTTTTTTTCTTTTGTCCAACACATACTCGCCTTGAGCAGCTTGTTTTCTTTCTCTCACTTTCTTGTTTGTTGGTGGAGGATTTCTTCTCTCTTTCTTTTGCTCCTTGGAGCGTTTCTCCACTGAACACTTCTCAAAAAATAAAACATGAGTCAACAGTACTTGGTGTTCCAGTTCTAGTGTTTTTACCAGCAAAAGTGACTGCTAAATCATTAAAAAGTATTATTATTACACCACTTCAAATCATAAAGGGAAACTCTGTCAGCTAAGAGCAGGAATGCCCACTGTAGCCTCAGATTCCTGTTCTTTCTTGAGAGAAGCACTTTGATGGACCAGAGACCATGATGTGGTCTTCTGCTGTCGTAGACCATCTGCCTCAGGGTTCAATATTTTTATCCTTCCTGCTTCCTACTGTATCCTTCCTGTCAGCTCAAAGCAATCTGGCCATTCTCCTGGCCATGCTCACTGGGTGGTTCGCATTTTTACCAATTTTTTGTAAACTCTTTTGCTGTACAAAAGGTGATTGGCAATTTTTGAAATACTTAGACCAACTACACAGAATAGTCAAAATCAATCACACACACACACACACACACACACAAAGTCTTTTGTTTTTGCTATACATTTGGGTTTGAAATCAAATGATAGAATGAGATGATAGAGTTCATGATCCAGATGTGTTCCAATATTTTTGATCATTTGAAGAAAAAAAACCAAAGGTGCCTTGTTCCATGTTCTAGAGTGCTGAACACTACATATTTTACTTCATGATAAACAATATCAGGAAATGAAGCCTGAACCCAAATGTCTTTGGTGTCTAGCAAAAACAAATAGCCTTTGTGTTCCAATACTTTTGGAGGGAATTATACAGTATACAGTATAGTAGAAGTATATACCTTCTAAAGTGAAACTCAATCTGTCAACAATCTCACCTTAGAATCATTTTTCTTCCAAATGGTAGCGCACACACCACACACACACACACACACACACACACGCACACACACACACACACAGAGTTCTGACAGGACCTTGATCTGGATGTAAGGGGAGGGATGCTCTGAGTGTGCTTGTCTCCAAGCACACAGTCACCTCTACTGCATACTAATACATTTCCCATCTCACCCTTCTTCACAATCCACACATCAGTATCAAACACACAATAATAATCCCTTACACAGCTACATATACAAGCATTGCCCTTCGAAAATGCTGAATTTGAGAAATCATACATATTTCGCATATGATGATTTCTCACAGATCAAAATACAGATCATGTTCAAGTTGTTTTGAGCCAAGACTAACAAGGTGAAGTAAAACTGTTAAAAATGAAATATGGTACATTTATTCCAAAGCATGTACCATTACTTCAAATTCTTATTTACACACCCACACACACACCTGTCATCAGGAGGATCCCCAAGCATGGAGCAGATATGCAGTGTTATCCATTCAGGAGGCAGCTGTCTAGGTGGGCAGCATTTCCTGAGCCAAAAACCATCCCAATCAGAAAGCAGCTGCCCACTGTGGTGCCTTATTTTAGACCAATTCCAAGACAGAACCTTTTGTATCTATGTCAGTGAAGATGATCCATAATTATCCTAAAAGCACTGAACTTTGTTTGTGAAGTTTACGTTAATTTCCTTTGGTCTTTAATATCCATTCTGCTTAACGGACAATATTTAAAGATGAACACATTTACAACAAACTCCTAACGTAATGAAATATATAACTGTTCATTTCTAAAGCTTATTAATTGTCTAATATTAATTTGTAGAAATACTTTTGGTTATTAACTAGCTCATTTATAGCAGCGTCCATGTAGCATGTCAGTTGCTTTCTTTGCACAGAGTGCTTGTTTTCAAATAAATAAAGAATGTGCAATTCTTACACTTCTAAAATGTGTGTGTGTGTGTGTGTGTGTGTGTGAGAGAGAGAGAGAAACTCATTGTATTGGTAGGTGAGTGAATATAAGCGCACTAGCAAAGCTATTAGCAAAAACAATTTCTGTGCAAAAAAGCATTAAAAACTCTTTCTTGAAGTGCTCTTTTGTTTTTTTGACCATGCTATATGGCCAAAGTAAGAAAACTGCTAATAATTTGGCATTCTTCCTGGGGTAAATTAGTTAGCATTAGTTCTGTGTATGACTTCAGAAGTAAAACGCTGCCTGATGACATGACTACTTTTGAAGGATGCAGCTATTTTGGTTGTATGTCACCGTAAATACAGTTCATATTTCTAATTAATCAGTACATTACAATTAAACTTTACAAATGGATTAGCAGAGAAGGTAGTCTGGTCCAGCAGAATGTAGAGTGAAATTGGGGATAAGTAAAAGACAAGCAGATGGATGGTTAGACGGATGGAGAGTAAATGCCTGACGTGCTTCATCTGCTGTGGTCTCCTCCATGTGCAGCTCCCAGAGGGCAGTTATCCTTCACCAGGTCTCTCGCTACCTATTCATCACTTAGCAGCATGAGTGGAGAGAGAGAAAGAGACCAAGGCGATTTGCAAATGAGGTAATTATTAGGGCACCAGGATCGATTTGAGGAAGGCCAGACTAGGTTTACAGTCCTTGAGGGTAAAGGATTGGAATTTTGAATATTAGAGTTGAATTTACTTTTAAGTTTTCTATTTATTGGGCAGAAATTTCTCAAACCTGTGCTCAACCTGGTATAAATAATCTCAACTTTGGTAATGGTGTTCATATCCATATTTTCTCTCCAATAATTGAGAAGCAGACAACCAGGAATAGAAATCGTATATCCAGCATTCTTACGCTCAATTTGGACATGATGCAACAAACTGAAAGTTGTGTGTGGTTGTTTGTGTAGTACTTCTACTTGTCACTATCATTATATCTTGAGGCCAACATAGCTATGAGTTATCTGTTAATGAAAATTAAATGCATTCCTGTAGAAGTGGTGTGATTGTGTTGCAAATCCACCTGCTCATCCAATGTTGTTACAGGAAAGCACAAAGAGACAGAAATAAGTGAATCACACCGGTGAGAATTGCCATGTGTTACCTAACGTTTCAACCAGCCTCCAATCCATCCACAGCTAACGTTCAGCCACATATCCCCAACGACCATCTCAGGCTGTGGAGCAGCCTGGCCTGCAACTGACCCCCCAACCCTCTGCTGCCACCACCATCTGTGCCCCCAGTCTGTGGACCACCGCAAATTTGAATAGCTAAAGTGCCAGATACCAACAAGTGATCCACGCACTGGCATCCTTAATGTGGTGGAGCGATTGGTGCAATCTATAATCGGAACAATGGGAGTAAGGGCACTACACCATACATTCACCTGGTCAATTACAGTACACACATCTTTGGGTTTGCTGTGATCCACCTGTCTCATTGATCTCATTATAACCATCAGATATAAACTTGTGGTAATAAAACAGGTGAGAATCATCACACAGTTCGATCTGCTTTCTCTCTTTCACAGCATCCACACCACCACAAAGCATAAACCTCATACAGATACACAATAAAACACACAGGTTTGGAGAGAGTTGTAATTGCTTCATCTTTTGTAGGGGCACTGGTGGCTCAGTGGTAGGTTTCTTGCCTACTGCATGGAAGATCTGGGTTCATTTCCCAGCCAGTGCCCAAACCCCTGTGATGTGATAAGATAAATTTTATTGTCCCGAAGGAAATTTGTATTGGACACATACAATACGATATCTGCTGTTTTATACAAGTAACATACTACGTACAAACAGTGCATACACAGACACGTCACTGCCCAAATTATATTTGTTGACCTCTGGCTTATCATTTACTTTACTTTACTTTACTTTAATGGACAGTGGGACAAAGGAGTTCTTAAAATGGTTAAGTCTACACTGAGGAACTCTAAGGCATCTACCTGAGGGAAGAAGTTGGTACTCAGAGTGAAGGACATGAGTGGGATCTGAAATAATTTTTTGAGCCTGCCTAGTAACTGTTTCTTCAAAAAGAGCCTGGAGGGTGGGATGCTGCTTAACTCCCATCATTTTCATGGCTCTCTGTGTTAGCCGTGTAATCTGGGCTTTTAAATATACACCAAGATTGCCAAACCAAGCTGAGATGCCATAGCGAAAACTGCTCTTGATTACAGCACAATAAAAGAGAAGCAACACTTTCTGGTTGACACCAAAGACCCTCAACCTACGAAGAAAATACAGTCGCTGTTGCACCCTAATACAGACATTTTCCACCTGAGCAATCCACGTCAATTTGTTATCAATGTGAATGCCCAGATATATCTGTAGGAGTCTACCTGAGCTATATTTTGACCATTAATGACCACTGGTAAGTGGTCACAGATGGATTTGGGGTCGAACAACATCTTCACTGTTTTCTTTGAGCAATGCCGGTCCCAAGCCCGTTATAAAATGGGAGGGTTGCGTCAGGAAGGGCATCCGGCATAAAACCTGTGCCAAGTTGTTGTGCACACCAATGTCCACTTTAGGCCACACCCATTTCTAAATACAGTGCTATACACACTTCATAGATGATCCCATAAGTCTTCACTTTATTTGAATAATCCAGTTTGCAGCTCTTGATGTTAAATAGATAATCCATCATCTTATCTCAGGTATAATGTTATTACAAGTTAAACAACCTCACCTTGTTGAGACTGTCTGTAGTGACAGTGTCACCATTTTTAAACTTTCCAAATAAAATACTACCAAAATACACTGTATTGCCAATAGTTTTGAGACACCTCTCCAAATCATGGTTCAGGTGTTGTTTTTCAGGTGTTGGGCTCTGCCTCTTAGTTCCAGTGAAAGGAACTCTTAATGCTTCAGCAAACTAAGACATTTTGGACTATTTTATGCTTCAAACTTTGTGGGAACAGTTTGGGGATGACCCCTTCCTGTTCCAACATGACTGCACACCAGTGCACAAAGCAAGGTCCATAAAGACATGGATGAGTGATTTTGGTGAGGAGGAAATTGGTTTGCCTGCACAGAGTCCTGACCTCAACCCCATAGAACACCTTTGGGATGAATTAGTGCAGAGACTGATAGAGATGTCTGCCTTTACATGTACATGAATATAATATGGAACTGGCCTGCCCTTAGCAGCTGGCTTTCCACAAGGTTTAGGAGTGTGTTTATGGCCATTTTTGATCATTCCACTAGAAGCTCATTTGTGAGGTCAGGCACTGATGTTGGATGAGAAGGTCTGGCTCCCAGTCTCCATTCTAATTCATCCCAGAGGTGTTCTATTCGGTTAAGGTCAGGACTCTGTGAAGTTCCTCCACACCAAACTCACTTGTCCATGTCCTACGGACCTTGCTTTGTGCACTGGTGTGCAGTCATGTTGGAACAGGAAGGGGTCATCCCCAAACTGTTCCCACAAAGTTGGGAGCATGAAATTGTCCAAAATGTCTTCGTATGCTGAAGCATTAAGAGTTCCTTTCACCTGAATTCAATGATTTGGAGGGGTGTCCCAAAACTTTTGGCAACATAGTGTATCTTTGTATCTGTTGTACTGCTATCCACCGAGACGGTATTTCTCATGCTGGTGTAGTCTGCTATTCTGAAATGTGATCAAGGCATACAGTGCTGCACCTCAACATGTTTAGTAGCTTCAGCAGGTAGGTACGAAAAAAGAAAGGTAGTGCAAAAAAAGAAAGCCTGAGAGATATAGAAGTGAGACGAGCTGTAAGAGAGTGTCCGTGTTCTCTCTCTGTCAGCTTAGCTTGCGAGGCAGAAAGGGGACTACAGATCAATAGAGACTTTCCAATCCGCTAAAGAGAACACAAATACACCAAGTGATCATTAAAAGTCAATACATTATCATCACTTGAGTCTGGTTTTCCCTGTTGTGTAAAACTCTTGATCTCTAGGGGGAAGCCTGTTTACGAGCTGTGACTGCTGCAGAATTTTATTTGAAACATTAGTGACTCAGTGGTTTTATTGCGGATGTGCTTTTTTCCCGGCTCTCTTTTTCCTCCCCTGCTTTTCTAGCTTTTTTCCTTCCCTTCCCCCAGGCTCACAAATAACTTTTTAACAACTTGCTCATCTTCGAAGACACTCCCTATTTCTCTGGACGACTCACCGGTTTATTTCGATGCAGAGCTGCTGTCTTGCCAGGATGCTGTCAAGGCAAACCTTGAGCTGAGAGATGTAATTTGGTGTGGAAATGTTCGCAGGCACTTGGCTGGCTGGGATATCGACAGCTGCTGTGCTTCTACTTATTATGGAGCATCTAAACGCGACATGACATGAAGCTCTGCAAGCTCGACGGTGTCACTCTGAATGGAATAAAGCCAAAAGAACCACGCCGAGTCCTGATTCTGTCTGATCACTGAAACCTCGCGGATTGAATGCTGTTTGTCACAAGGCAGAGGGAGATGTTCAAAAATTATATTTGGATATGGACAGACTGATAGAACTTCACAGCCTGGGAGGCAAAATAATACTGCTGGATGCAAAAGTTTGTATGCTATTAGACTAAAATGGAAGAGAAGTATGGAATAAAACACAACAATACATGCTGTTAGAAGAAAATAATCAATGACAAAGTGGATTATTTTCCAAGAACAGCATGTCCTGATAGACAGGAAGACAGGCAAAGAGAGAGAGAAAGAGAAAGAAGAGAGAGAGAGACATATAGACAAAATAGAGAGGCAGGCAGACAGAAAGACAAAAAGCGAAGTGGGCAGAAAGACAGACAAAATAGATAGGCAGGCAGACAAAGGGAGAGATGGACATCCAGACAGAGAGAGAGAGAGAGAGAGAGAGAGAGAGAGAATTGAGAGGCAGATGGACAGGCAGACAAAATAGAGAGGCAGACAGACAGACAGATAGACAAAATAGAGAGGCAGACAGACAGACGAAAAGAGAGAGAGAGAGAGACAGACAGACAGACAGACAGACGAAAAGAGAGAGAGAGAGAGACAGTCAGACAGACAGACAGAGTCGGGGGGGCTGAGAGAGAGCCAGACATACAGACAGATGGGGGGGGGTTGAGACTGAAAGTGAGCCAGACATACAGACAGGCAGAAGGAGAGCGTGAGAGAAAGAGAGAGAGTGATGGTTAAAGAAGATATACATTGTTTGCAGAGTGCAGGGAGGAGAGAGAGGCAGACAGACAGACAGACAGACAGACAGATAATGAGATGTGGGAATAAACAAAATAGAGAGACAGACAAAGAAAGAGATAGACAGAGAGAGCCAGACATGCAGACAGACAGGGAAAGTGAGAGAGAGAGAGAGAGAGAGAGAGAGAGAGAGATGGTTTAGGAAGATATACATTGTTTTCAGCGTGCAAGGCGAGACTAGCTATGACAGCCAGACACAGACATGAGGACCTTCTGGGACATAAGGCAAGTGACCAGCCACTCCAGCAAGAAACCTGCATCACAACAGAAAGTCGGAGAAGGAAGCACGTGCAGGTTAGCATGATAGTTGTTAAACCAAGCAGACAAATCCGAAACGTAAGACAATCTCAAAAAGTGTAACAGGCACAGCTCAGGTGATCTGGAGAAGGAGACCAGAGGACAGTGAGCAATAACAAAAAACTCAGTAAGTGACAGAACACATGATAACTGAACAAATACATCACAATGGGGCTGGATTGGTTTGAGCTCACAGCCTGAAACTGACATGGAAAAAATCATTCAGTGGTTTACTAATTATAACAAAAAACAATTCTGTGATTTTTACACAAACATACAATTATTATTATTACTTCGTATTACTTCCTAATGAATGCATGTAAATATTTAGCTAAAATCCGAAATAGATACCTTATTTGGTTAAATAAAGTAATATTATAGTGCTAGTGCTCTCAGAAGTTGAACTTTTTTTGATCTTTTTCAAAATAAAAGAACAGTTACTTGTACCTACTGCATAATAAAGCAGTAATGGGGTTTGTTTCTGTTCTGCAAAGATGTTTACAGAACTTTGATTATTTACAATGATTTAATTTTAAGAGTTATGTACAGGTTGTTTTCTATATTTCATATTTTATGTCACTTTTAAGGTCTGAGGCTTTTTAAATTATGAAATGTTTTGAATGTTTTGAAAGATCAAGTGTCTCAGAGTCAGGTGTGTGTTTGTGTGTGTGTGTGTGTGAGTGTGTGTGTGTGTGTGTGAAGAAGTCAGTTAGGTGATCGTCTTGGGTTCTGCCAGTTCAGTCTTTATGAAAGTTGCTGTAAATGCATTTTTTCTTCATTGGAGTGCTGTGTCTACATGGAACCATTTAAGATGTTCGTGGTCATTAAGTATGGCTTTAATTTAGGTTAGAAAATGTGAAACAGATGAATGTGCAGAAATTAGTAATGATGAACAATGATGTTTTAAATTTTAAATACCGACACTTTTCCTTCTGCAAACAGGAACTATGTCAGAGGAAGCCATAAGAGTCGCTATGAGATGTGTGTTTTTCCCTCTGTTGGTTAACTTACAGAATCATAGTGATTGAAGATAAGATACAGATGATTATGAACAAGCAATTGGAACATCTTGGAGCACCTCAGAAATGGGTTTCATATCAATATTTACTGTGAAGATAGATACATGTGTCTGAAAAGAAATAAATAAAGAAAGACTTAGAGAAAGAGAGAGAGAGAGAGAGAGAGAGAGAGAGAGAGAATAGAGAGGCAGGCAGACAGAAAGACAAAGAGAGAAGGGGGCAGATAGACAGACAAAATAGGCAGACAGACAAAGGGAGAGACAGACAGACAGACAAAGAGAGAGAGAGAGAGAGAGAGAGGCAGACAAAATTGAGAGGCAGATGAAGAGACAGAGAGAGAGCAAAAGAGACAGACATACAGACAGACTGGACACAGAGAATATATATATATATATATATATATATATATATATGTATATATATATATATATAGATATATATATATATATATAATTAATATATTAATTAATTATATATTACTTATTAATTAATTATTATTAATATATTAATTATATTAATAATAAATAAATATATTTTTAAACTTTACTATGGAATATACAAAAACTACAATTTCTTAAAGCCCTGAGTGTCTCCTTTCATACGGGTCATTAACATGAAATGTCGATTGTGACATAACAAAGAAATTCAGTTCAAAATGGACGCAACAAACCAGGCTAAAAATAAAATCTTTTGGCTTCTGGTGAAAAGACTCCAAGCAGATCTATCAGTCATTAGAAGCTGTACTTGTTCTTCATCCAGCTTTCAGTGTGCTGTGAAGCTCTTATGATCAGTGGTCTCAAGAAATCATGAGTGTTGCCAATTCAGTTTTGTCGTTTGCAGCAATAAGAAATAGAGAACGCTCTTCTGAGAGAGAACACAAAGATGTCCTACAGAAGATGGATTTGACTTGATAAAACTTATCCTGCTTGACAGCAATGAGTTTGTACTTATTTTTTGGCAGCGTAATGGAACTTCTGAAGTTGCTTTCGGGCTAAAATCTCTGTTGTAGGTACAGCGTTGCTGCTTCTCTATTCTTTGAGTGACACTGATGGAGTGCTGTTAGAGATATTGGGCTAAATAGAGAGCCTCAGTTAGTTTTCTCTCCTGTCATCAAACTCCTGGATATTTAGTTTTGTTTTCAGGGGCTCTGAAAGGTTGCCCTAGAGCGATTCATGCACATGTACCACTAAATATATAGGAATAAACAACAACTCTGTCTGAAATTCTGATCAGTATTCGCTCAGTATCTCTCATGCCAGTCAGGATTGCTCCAGAAAAAGTCTCGGGGATGGCTGGAGGAGATACTAGCAGCATACTAAAGCACCTGATAACACCATAATTATCCGCAGACCCATGAAACCATCCGCTGATGGTTCTGTTCATGATTAGCTGTGCGACTTTAATTAAACTAGATGCGCAGAAGGACATTTGTTACGTTTAATGATAAGACCGCAGAACTTGTACACCAAAACACTGACTGGACCAATGCTTTTATAGTGTAATAACAGTTTTTAGCACACTACAGTTACTAATTACTCAGCTAATGACTCTACGAACTATTAAATAAATATTAAATAGATATTAGAATGAAGAACAAATTTACGAAGTAGCTCCTAACCGCTTGAGTTACGAGCTTCATACTTTTGTGTTTCACTTCAGGACTTCAAAAAAAAAAAAAAAAATCAGTGAAGTAAAATGTGTCTCAAATCACCTACAATATTTCTGCACCATTTTGTGGCATAATTACTGAGTAGTGTGTTAACTCCAACACTGATGCACTTATACAACTGGAAAAACCAAGTCTCGCAGCTTTTCTTATGTAGTAGAAGAGGGGAGGAGCTTCTAGGTGCTGATACTGCGTAAGAAAACATTTTCAAGGTGTCCAAAGATACTCTGGTGATCAAGCCATCTTAAAAATGCTATTCGCCATTGACTGGGAAATGGTTTATATTTCCTGTTAGAAAAAAGTTCAGATGATACCATACTTATAAAATGTGTACACTAGACACTAAGATACATGGGGCAGTGGTGGCTCAAGTGGTTATGGGTATGGGTTGTTCATTGGAGGATCGGGTTCAAGCCCCACCATCCCCAAGCTCCACTCTGGGGCAACTGAAAAAGGCCTTTAACCCTCTCTGCTCCTGGGGTGCTGTATCATAGCTGCCCCTGTGCTCTGACCCCAACTTCCTCAGCTGGGATATGTGAAGAAAAGAATTCCACTGTGCTGTAATGAATGTGTGGTGATAATAAAGGTTTCATGCCCTCAGTTTTATTGCATAGTATGTCATTTGGGACGCAGCTTTTATCGTTGGGGGCATTTGCATTGTAGGCCAGTAGTTTTAACTTGTTTGCTTTATGTCTGTTTTAAGAGAAGTTTTGTTTATTTAGCCTTCTAAATTTCTTTCAAGTGGGTATAAACAAGTCGGCTGATACTTCAGTTTGCTCTGTGTGAATAATTGTGGCAGATTTGCTACTCTAAAAGTCAGCTTTTGGGTGTATTTTCTTCAGTGTCATATGCTTCCCTTGATCCTTGGAAACTGGTAATATTTTTGAGTGGCTGGAATGGATTTACATTATTTCTGATAGGAAAACTCGTATCGCAATACAAATTTTCGCCTTAAGAACTTGCCTCCAGTACAAATTAAATTCGTATGCCGAGGTTCCACTGTATTTCATGCTTTTCTTACTTGTATAGTGTGAGGTAATTAAGTGACAAAAACTATGTAGGGTTTATTCTTAGTACGCTTCCATAATTCTGACGGCACAACAGTAAAAGTCATAAATAATTGGGGCACATCCCAAACCACATTCCACTCCAGTAAAGAGTCTGCTAAATTCTACTACCTGTGGTGTCAGTGCTATTTAGTGCATACAGTGTGTTATCTGGCTGCAGTCCTACTGCAGCTGCCAGATTAATTCACACACCTTAAAATTATTTTTTTCTGTATGTCGCACACAGTCATGTTCTTTTCCTATCAGAGAGAGTGAAATTACAAAATCTTACATCATCCAGTTTTATATTTTTGGACCTAATATAAGCAGACCTGAGGTTTTAGTCTATTCAGAGCGAAGCTTTATAATTATTGCCATAATAGTAAATCTAAAAATACATGAACCAGCAAGAAGCAGCAGCTGTAGCATATTTGAAACCTCATAGATTCTGTTTACTTGCCTTTTTAATGAACTTTCATTTCGTCTCATAATTATGTGGTTTAGTTCTAGTCAGGAAAACGAGCCATAATAAACGCAATCTCTGGGTTTTTTTTTTGTGGCTGTAGCTTTAATAGAGCAACAAAAGAACATCTCTGCTCAAACATTAGAGAGTTTGCTCACGTATTGACTAGAATTGTCTCAGCCTTTATAGTTTTGGAGAGAGAACATCAGTCCATCTAGCTGACTGCCAGACCTCCAGATCACACTAAAGCCCAGGCCCAGATTACACACTCAACTGAATTTTTGAAAAGTGATCGAAATGAAAGAAAAAAAGAAAGAAAGGGTGTTTTATTTCCAAGCAGTGGAGGACTGGCTGTCATCCTGTAACCTGAAATGGATTGGAAAATAATTCAGTGACACAAAGCGATCTCTTAAATTCAGTCTAAAACAATGCAGAAAAGCTGCTTGAATATGGGTCCTGTCAGTGGCCTTCCCTCTGCTGCACACACACAATATATTTTCTAAGCTTTTTGTTCCAGGGATCGATTAGTTAATCCTGCATCTATGGGCAGGAAGATGTAGTAGCTCAGTGGTTAAAGTGTTGGACTCCTGATTGGTCCACCAAACTGCCACTGCTGGCCACTGAGCAAGTCTATTATCCCTTAGTTGTAAAAAATGAGATAAAATTGTAAGTTGGTCTGGGTAAGGGTGTCTGCCAAATGCCAGAAATGTAAATGTTTAATGGGATCTGGTAGCTTTGTGGTCAAGGTGTTGGACTACTGATTGGAAGGTTGTGATTTTGAATCTCAGCTTTGCCAAATTGCCATCACTGGGCCCCTGAGCAAGGCCCTTAACCTTCAATTGCTCAGTTGTATAAAAAATGTAAGGCGCTCTAGATAAGAGCATCTGCCAAATGCCAGAAATGTAAATGTTCTGTAAATATTCAGGGACTCACCTCGCTACACATGAACCAATGGTTCATGTGGAATGAACGGTTCAATGGTTGGTTGTCCATCCTTCCCAACAACCAAACCCTTGTAAAATAAAACATATTACTCTATTACACATCCACTGTTAGCGTTTAAGCAGTCTCAGTGATACGGAGAAGGCAGTTTTACCTTAGGCAACTTTCTTCTTTCTTGATTTTCACCTTGCTAACAAAGCCGTTTGATCCAAATGGTTAAATCCAACCTTTAAACAAGCAGGGCAACAGAAACAGTATGTTCAGTCTTCTTTGGGCCATTGTAGTTCAATTTTAACCTGCTTAAAAAAATCCATCTCCTTCCTGGCTTCTTAAGATTTCTTTTCATCCACACACTTGGTGTGGGGTTTATGGCTATTGATCTATCTATCCATCCATTTTCTATAGCGCTGGGTTGGAGTCTGTCCCAGGGGAGTCAGGGAACAAGATAAGGGACATCCTAAGCAAGATGCCAACTCATCACAGAGCACATACACACTCACACATCCTTTTACACTCAATCCGTGAGTCTAACAATGCATGCCTTTGTACTGGAGGAGGAAACTGGAGAACTCAGAGGAAACCCTCGAACCACAATGAGAACACTGCAACACCAGAGATGCGTAAACAAACCTGCTAACCACTAAGACGCTGTTAGGACCCAACTAACTGCTCATTGGTTTCTAACTGAGACCCAAACAACATTACTGTGACTTTCTATTCTGAGGCTTGTCTTATATATGCTGTATAGTGTACTCACTTCACTTCAAACCCCCTGGAGCTCCTGCCATGTGTCCAATATCCCAGGACTCTGTTTTAATGTTAAGCAAAGACACTACATATACAATTTATTTAATAATGTCTATTTTATGACTGCTGTATTATCGAGTCAGTCTGAAATCTAAAAGCATGTATAAGATTTCCAAAATACCTCCTAAAACAGAAAATGAAATATATTAAAGAAGGTTACAAATTACATAATACACTATAAAAATAATAATGGCTGTTTACCTGCAAAAACAAGAGCATCAGTCAAAGCGTCCAACTGTGTCAGACTCTACGAGATGCTCAGATATATTTTCTTTATAAAACTGCACAAGTGTACGTGAGAAGAATCATATATATTTTTAAAAAGCAAAATATTAAATAAGTATTAAATTGTCATTTCATTCATTTTGAGGGCAGAAATGCTTGACAGTAGAAATGTTTCTCTACACGTGCCTGTTTTCCGGCATTACTACAAAAACAAACCCACATTTTGTGAATTTTTCTTTATTGTATTCTATTAAATTAGGGGTAAGAATAAACACATTTCATGGATAATAATCTAGAAACATTCCCAGTATAGAAAAAAGGGCTTTTGAGAAATAAAATGTTCAATATGGTTTCTAATCTAGTTATAAACTAGTTGTTTAGAAAAGTAAAGATTTTTGAAGAAAATTGATATGTATATCTAAGGGAATTTCATGCTGACCTAAACCCTGCTTTTAACCCTGACATGAGGAACTTTTTATAATTTAGAATTGGGGTTAGCAGCTCTTTCTATGAAACCTCTGAAGCAGAGATAGTGGCGCATTTGCAGTGTTAACCTCATATTACGGTCCTGAACGTGAACGTGAAACGATGTTGTGGTGTTAGAATGTTCCGGCGAGATGCTTAACAACAGACACACAAACAGCGTGTGACTCATAACACGTACCTTGTATAGTCTTAGAAACCTTGCATGTTGTGTAAACAGTATTTAACAAGTTTAAGTTTTGCTTATTCTTTTATTCGGTTTTTTCTTTGTTGTCTTGCCTTTGTGCATTGCAGCAGCCTTAAAATAGCCATGGAGGATTTACATAGCAACATTTATTCTCACTGATGTGAAAGCACTGCTGTTTAAAAGCGCCCGTGCGCTGTATTTATCCAGTCACGGTTACTGACATATGCAAATAAGAAGGTTAAGCCAGGGTTAAGGGATATATAGTGTGAAACGTCAGATTATAAATAGCCAGGATTAATTGTTAAGCTAACAGTTAAATGAATTGGTAAAGTTATGAGCAGGGTGAAAGCTCAAACAAGATAACCCAGGATTCTCTAGCGTGTAAAGCCCTGCTCAGTATTGGCATGTCTATCAGGAAACAGACTTGGCAGGGATATGTGACATGGTGTGATTGTGAAGTGGGCGGAGCTTAAAGATTACTTAACGTTTGTGGGCTAAAACACTGAATGAAATATTTACTTATTTTACTATATGTTTATTAGTAGAATTTAAGAGAGGATAATGCCATTTACCTAAAAATGTGTTTTAAAAAAACAAGATAAATTGACAAGACCAAAATTTCTTCCTTTTTTGCCTTAAGCATAAATAATGCCAAAAGGGGTTTAATAATAATAATAATAATAATAATAATAATAATAATAATAATAAGAAGAAGAAGAAGAAGAAGAAGAGGAAGAAGAAGATTATATTTCGCAAGCTAGTTTTTCTTGGAGATCATACACCGTCATTTTTTCTTCTTTTCTTCCATACTTCTTCTATCTGTCCTCATTCTTGTGGCTAATCTGACAGGTTCTTGTGGGATTCTGTTACCTATAGGGCTTTGGCCAGGTACTGAAGTTCAGGTTCACAGAAAAGCAATATTATCTAGAAATTGGAAAGAATTCATCCGTGTTGCAATGGAATGAATCGAAACCTGCCTGCACTCACCTCACTGCCATTTTCTTTAGCTGCATCTTTCTCTCTCCTCTGTCTCTCTCTCTCTCTCTCTCTCTCTCTCTCTGAACCTGGAATTGTTCCTCTCCATTTCTCTATCACTCTTCCTTCTGTCTCTCTCTCTGTCTCTGTCTCTGTCTCTCTCTCTCTCTCTCTTTTTCCACTCTGTCTGCTCAGGCAGTTTTTTCCACAGATGATGAAGGTCTGATCTCCAACCTTTACCCTTCGACCCTTGGACAGAAGTCTATGGATTTATTTTTAGCCTGGCTTATTATCAGAGGTGAGCAGCAGAAGCATGGGCTTTTCATCACTTCTGTTTTCCCGCTGCTAATTTTTAATCATAATAAATGATCCCTGGGTATGATGAATTCAGTAGTGGCTAAAGTCCACATGCTCTCGTTTAACCAACAGTGAAATTTCCAGTACAAATCATTGCTTTGTCTGAGGTCTATCTCTTTCAGTCTGTATCTCTCAGCCTGTCCCTCTCGATCTGTCCCTCTCGATCTGTCCCTCTCAGTCTTTCCCACTCGGTTTGTCCCTCTCAGTCTGCCCTACTCGATCTGTCCCTCTTGATCTGTCCTTCTCGGTCTGTCCTTCTTGGTCTTTCCCACTCAGTCTGTCCCACTCAATCTGTCCCTCTTGGTCTGTCCCTCTCAGCCTGTTCCTCTGAGTTTTTCCCACTCAGTGTTTCCCTCTCGGTCTGACACTCTCAGTCTGTCCCTCTCGGTCTGTCCCACTCAGTCTGTCCCACTCTGTCTGTCCCACTCAGTCTGTCCCACTCGGTTTGTCCCTCTCGTTTGGTCCCACTTGGTCTGTCCCTCACAGTCTGTACCTCTCAGTCTGTCCCACTCTGTCTGTCCCTCTCGGTCTGTCCCACTCAGTCTGTCCCACTCAGTGTGTCCCTCTCGATCTGTGCCTCTCAGTCTGTCTATCTCAGTTTGTCCCACTCTGTCTGTCCCTCTCGTTTGGTCCCACTTGGTCTGTCCCTCACAGTCTGTACCTCTCAGTCTGTCCCACTCTGTCTGTCCCTCTCGGTCTGTCCCACTCAGTCTGTCCCTCTCAGTCTGTCCCACTCGTTTTGTCCCACTCAGTGTGTCCCTCTCGATCTGTGCCTCTCAGTCTGTCTATCTCAGTTTGTCCCACTCTGTCTGTCCCTCTCGTTTGGTCCCACTTGGTCTGTCCCTCACAGTCTGTACCTCTTGGTCTGTCACTCTCAGTCTGTCCCACTCAGTCTGTCCCTCTAAGTCTGTCCCACTCAGTCTGTCCCACTTGGCCTATCCCACTCTGTTTGTCCCTCTCAGTCTGTCCTACTTGGTCTGTCCCACTCGGTCTGTCCCTCTCTACCTCTCATCTTAATCTGTATGTTTGCATGAAAGAGATAGAGTGGTGTAATCAGGTGCACTAAGCTTCCTGGTCAACATACAGAATTGGTGTGGAGTTATTTACTGATGTAATAGAGACTGGAGATTGTCTCTAATGCAGTTGCCAGATGCTGATAAATGCTTGCCTTTGGATGGAGGATGGAGAGATTGGAATATTAATAGATTCATGCTGTGGATTGGACAGACACTGTTTGTGAGAAAAAAAGGTATTGAAGTGGCTCTCTTGAATATAAAGACAGAATTATAAACTTTGGGACAAATGGTTTTATAGCAATATGTCACTGCTAAGATTAAAAATAATTATTAAAGAATGATTTTCTTGGCTGTTCTTTTCTTTTCTTTTCCTTTGCTATTATGGTTAATGAGCCTCGACTTAATCAGATTTACAAAAGATTTACAAAATACAATTTTTTTCTACTCTGGGACAGCAATGAAAGGGATTTACTAATTAAACATACATCTCATACAAAAACTAACTATATCCACACACACACACACACACACAGATGATAGCAAAAAGCCTTTATGTTGCATATCCTCCATACAAGTCTCTGTTTAACTTACCGAAGAATTGAGACCAGTAATGGACAACATATTCGTATATGCAGAGCTGGAAAGAGAAAAAGCCACAAGTATATAACAGGATTAAAATGATTAGAGTCTTTAATTTTGTATCTGTTTGATTGCTTTTTATTATTATTGTTATTACTATTATTATTGTTCCTTTTCTTTTTATTGTTTTGCCATTCTCTGAATCTTAAACCGGTACACGCTTTGGCAACATTCATAATATGTCACAATAAAGCTCATTGAATTGAATTGATAAAAATGGACAATTTCTCTTCCTAGACAGTAAGTAGCCTCTGTATATGGAGATGGTCTTGTTCTGTAAATTGCCTTGTTTATGTAGTGCCTAACAGATTGTTTCAATATTTTTCGATTTTTCAGTTTCTATTTGAAACGCAATTACCTTTTCTCTAAATCCACATAAAAGCATTGTGTGTGTGTATGTGGGGGTGCGTGTTTCAGTGCCTATGTGTCAAGCCAAGATTATTCTATTACAGATTTTTTTTTTTATTCAGCATCAACAGTCAATGAAAACAAGACAGATAGAATAAGTCTGCGACAGCCCTGATAAAGAGTGGATTGGTCATAGACGAATCAACACAGAGAAAAAGGCCATATCTGTCTGGTTCACATTGCAGTGGATTGAATAACACACACACACAGCTATCTCCAGCTTCCTCTTATTCCTAAGCAATGGGTGTATCAGGGGTTAAGCACTTGAGATGTTCCTCAGCTCTATAGCTTGTGGCTCAGTGGATTGGAAGCGAGAGATTAAGCAAAGCTATGTTAAGATAGCGCATAGAGCTCAAAGAAAGCCAGCACAACTTTCATGGAATATATCACGCTGTGTGTAACGTGTCCACGGAAACTACTCCACAGCAATGCTTCTAGCACCTTTTCTTTCTTCACGAAAATTAGAGATATAAGCCTGTATTATTCTTCCGCAAGGTAATCTAGTTTCTAGTTTACGTCCCAGTGCTACGTGCTGGAGCTCATTTCCAACTAGAGAAATTTTGAAGCCTTTTCTGTTCAGAAATGTGTTTGCCTGCCCTATCACTCTTTACTCTGTGCTGCTTTGTTTGCCTAGTCAGTTCTTTGTTGCTTTTGCCTATGATATCCACAAAGCAAAAAAATTAAAAATTAAAAATTAAAGAATAGAAGAAGCTTTGTGGTTTTGTTAACAACAAAGGAAATGAAGTTATAACTCATTTTTTTGTGCTATTTCTTGGCCTAGGTAGAATAGAGATATCCACATCGTCAATCAGCCATGCATTTCCAAAATGTTCTACAACACAAAGTATTTAGATAACTTTATCTCCAGAATGTTCTTTAATTAAAGAAACTCTTCTTAACTAAAAGAGACTTTGTTTATAAATTAATGAGTAGTTAATTTGCTATTTATTAAATTTCTGCAGTTTTGTCAGAGGCAGAAAAAATTCTCACTGACCCAATTTGTTCAAAATGATTTTTTTAAATTATTATTTAATAATAAAAATAATAATACTTCATTTTGATTTTGAACTTATTTATTGCATTTTACATTTTTTATTGACACATCATTTAACAAAAATAATTAACTCTAATTATTAGCAGTCTGGCCATTACAACAACTAAGCTCCTTTACCAAAGATGTAAAAAAAAAAAAAACGAAATTAAATAATAAAAATATTAATTAATAAATAAACTTTTTTTTAAAAAAAAAGGACAGGAGAAAAAAATAAATAAGATAAATATGATTCTGCACCCCCATTGAAGAAGAGGTCCAACAATTGAAGACTCTTTCTAGTTCAGAGATTCTTTGAATTTCAATTCAATTCAGTTCAGTTTTATTTCTATAACACGTATAGTCAGTGTGATGAATTGGCATGGAGAATTTTTGTACATTGATTCAATTCAATTCAATTCAATTTTATTTGTATAGCACCTTTTACAAGAACATTGGACATTGTCTCAAAGCAGCTTTACGAAAGAAGATAAACAGAGAAAGGAGAGGGGGAAAAAATAAAATAAATAAATAAATAAATATCTAGAAATAAATTATTATTATTATTATTATTATTATTATTATTATTATTATAAATAAATTATTAAATTAAATTAAATTATTAAACTATTTTATCCTTATTTTATTTTATCCCTAATGAGCAAGCCTGTGGCGACGGTGGCAAGGAAAAACTCCCTGAGATGATATGAGGAAGAAACCTTGAGAGGAACCAGACTCAGTAGGGAACCTCATCCTCATTTGGGTGACACTGAACAGTAAATAATGTACTCTGAAGCCTGAATCAAAGAGCTAAAGGCTATAAATGAACTCCATCAAGGTCACATGACTTCATAATCACTATTACTGATCTTCTCACAAATCTTCCATTCTTTTTTTGTTTTTTAAAAAAGATTCATTTCCCCTGATAAGGATCCACTGAGCTCATTATGTGGATGAATCAGAATGATTGAAAAGTTGGAATAGTTTGCAAGAGCACAAATATAAACACAACGAGACTGTTAGTAGTAGAGTTTTCCTGTTTAGTGTGGTGACGTTTAATGTCCCAGATAACCTCTGTAGTCCCATTTGGCCAGCAGTCGTCTATTTCACAACAGGTAAATGCTTTAAGAAATCACGAGTGGGGTATTACTGATGGATTTTCTATCACAGAATAAAAGTTATTTTTCTTATAGCAGCTTGTGTTCATCACAGACCTGATTTCAGGCATTTACAAACAACAAAAAAAACATTAAAAAACACAATCAAGCATCTTCTATATATGCAAGCAATCTCACACAAGGTTAGAGGGAAGGAGGTTCTTGAGTTGAAATTCCAACGAAGTAACCTTCTCTCAAAGCTAAAAGAAGCTAAAGAACTTCTCAGAAGGTCACACAAATGATTGTGAATCACAAATGTTACAATAAAGATCTATTAGAATGAGGGACCTGTTTTAATCTGATGGTTCGAATGTCTGAGATGACTTAAATCAAGTCGTTTCATCATGTTTGTGCAATCGCTGAGGAGAAAGTACAGTACATTTACGATTAAAATTACATTTACGGCATTTGGCAGACTTTTAAATCCAGAGCGACTCAGGGAAGTGTTTTGAAGTCTACATCAATACTGGATCACTAGGTCACAGACTAAGAATACCATCAGTCTAAACACTCTGTTAGATAATATAGCAAGAAATGAATAGAATTTAGCAACAGGTGTGCTAGTTTAAGTATTTCAGGAAGAGCTAGGTCTTGAGATTTGAAGACAGCCAGTGACTCCGCTGTTGATTTACATACCTGACATTTGGCAGATGCCCTTTTCGAGAGTGTCTTACAATTGATCTAACTGAGCATTAAGGACTTTGCTCAAGGGACAAGCAGTGGCAGCTTGGTGGACCTTGGATACAAACTCACACCCTTTTGATCAGTAGCAGCCAATGCTTTAAAAACTAAGGCCTCAGGTGGTGTCATTGTTGCTCTTTTCCTCAAGTTTATTCCATCACCTCACTGCCAGGACATAAGAGTCTTGATGAATACGTGTTTCATTACTGGAGGAACAATGGGATCAATCAGTGCTGGAGGATCAGAGGGAGTGTGGTGCAGTGGTGAAGTATGGCTCCCTCCGATCCACTAGCACTCCTCGACTGGTTCCATCATCTAGACTCTTCTTTGTTCTGGCACCGAGGTGGTGGAATGAACTTCCCCTAGATGTCCGTACAGCCGAGCCACTGACTGTCTTCAAACGACGGATGAAGACCTACCTCTTCCTTAAACACTTAAACTAGCTCTTTTTTCACCAATGCCCCATTTTTGAGATGTTTTAGATCAGTGTTTTACCATGAGCCAGTGGAGGCAGCAATGTATTTTATTCCTAAAAAAAAACGATATCAGCTTTTAATATGATGAGTTAACTAGTATATATTGGTGTTGTCCTTTTTCTGCTACCTCTGGATTGTCTCATCTGCATATTTTGAGCTGGCACAGGCTTTACCAGGTTATGCCCTCCCTCACACAAACTTCCCATTTTTCTTCAGTCTTGACAATTAACCCCTCAGTAGCTGTGTAGGTTCCCTGCCCTGGGAAACAAACCCCTTAAGAGCACAGGATCCCGCCACTGGACCAACAAGGAACGATTTAATGCTTCCATAATTTTTTAATAATTAACTATATATTACACTTTTGAATTATTTACTCAAAATCACATTTAATTAGCATTTAATACGTTAAAATATGTTAATATCATAATCACTGGCTGTAGACGATTAACTGGGTGTGAAATGTTTGACACTTAGACGTTTGAAATGTAAAAGTTCTTGAGAATCGAGACGACAAATGTTCCATTTATATGATCCAAGCAACCACTAAAGCGAAGTGCTTCACCATATTGACGGAAGATAGTTTAAATACCAAAAGAGCGCGATGACCCTTTTTCAACACGGCTCTTTATACAAATGTACAACATTTAACTTTTGAAACTGCTTAGGCGAAGTGGCGTCTTATCTAAACGCAGTCTGGCTGAATAAAACACTCAGGATCGTACATTAACAGCTGACCTTTTTGATTGCACTCTCTTCTTCAGCGCTCGCTTGAATAAACGAGCGTTTTTACATTTACTCCATAAACCTTGCGGATTCTGCCGGTGCTCTGGACACGTTTTATAGCTGATATTTATGGGTGGTGTTTAATTTTTACGGACGGAGAATAGCACTTGCTGAGTTTTGTGTAATTTTCATGTGTAATCTCTGGGTTTTTTCCTCATTGCTCTAGAAGTTTCTTGAACCTGTGGTTTCACTCTACAGGTTCACATTTAGTGTGGTGGTTCTGATGGTCATTATGTGTGTGTGTGTGTGTGTTTTCCCGTGGGTGCTCTCCAGGAGTCAGTGTGAGCTCTATATAAATAGCGCGCCCCTCGAGCCTGCACTTGTCGGCGTCGTTTGTGTTGCATAGGGAAAGAGAGAGACAGCAGCAATGAGACAGTCCATTACATGAACCTATCAGCGAATGACTGCAAATTAGGATATAAACAGAGCTTTCATTAGAAAATCATTAGGAAGCGTGCAGCGGCTGAGTTTGACTCCTGATATTACTATCCACCATCCTTTGTTTTATTGTTGTTTTTTTTTTCTTCTCTCTCTCTCCCCATTTTCTCTACTTCTTTTGGCTCTGACGCGTCTATTCAGAGTGTGCAGTGAGAGGAAGCCTAATGATCATGAACACAGTGGAAAACACAGCCTAGCTCATCAAAGGTCACACCATTAATCCTGTTTCTCTCTCTTCTCTCTTTGGCCTTTAGAAATGATGGCTGTAATGTGAAATTCAGTAGCGGTATAGAGCTGCAATGAGATCACAAATTCATATTCGGAAAAAGGAAGAACTCAAAATATTTTTTTGATGTGTTTGGTGATTCCGCTGCTAGTGCTAACATTCCCGGCTTTGCAGATTTTAGCTCTTAAACACCATCCTTCCTCACTCACTGTTACCTTTACTATTACCTCTTCTGCTTTCTTCTTATTTCTATTCCCTTTAAAAAAAACTTATTTTCTGCAATTTAGTTTATTTATCTGCACATTCTAAGAAGAAGTGGCCATTTTTTATTTATTTTATATATTGTATATAACTGTGTATCAGGAGTTTAAGTACTTGGGGTCAACAGTCCAGAGTAATGGAGAGTGTGGGAAAGAGGTAAAGAAGCGAGTGCAGGCAGGTTGGAATGGGTGGAGAAAGGTGTTGAGAGTTCTGTGTGATGGAAAAATATCAGCGAGAATCAAGGGGAAGGTGTACAAGACAGTGGTGAGACCGGCCATGCTTTATGGTTTAGAGGCAGTGTCACTGAGGAAGAGACCAGAGTCAGACCTGGAGGTAGCAGAGCTGAAGATGTTGAGGTTCTCTTTGGGAGTGACAAGGTAAGAGGAACGAGTACATCAGAGGGACAGATCATGTTGGACGTTTGGGGGACAGAGTTAGGGAGACCAGATTAAGATGGTTTGGACATGATCAGAGGAGGGAGAGTGAGTATATTGGTAGGAGAATGTTGGACATGGAGCTGCCAGGCAGGAGGCAAAGAGGAAGGCCAAAGAGGAGGTATATGGATGTAATAAATGAGGATATGAAGCTAGTGGGTGTAAGTGTTGAGGATGCAGAAGATAGGGATAGGTGGAGAGAGAGATGATTCGCTGTGGAGACCCCTGAAGGGAAAAGCCGAAAGAAGAAGAAGAAGAAGAAGAAGATGTATATACTGTGTATGTGGCAAATAAAATTTCGAAATCCAGTGAGGAAAAAAGTAACCTATTCACATAAAGTGTATGCGTGCAACTTTGTGCAAGATAAGAGACAATACAAGACAGATTTAGCATAAAATCTTTCCAAAGGACTAAAGCTCTGCTGCCTCAGTCTCTTTTCTTGGTAGAGATGAAGCAAGAGCTAAAAACCCACTATCCATAGGTAGTAGAAAGACATTATGGGTAATGCAGCAAAGTGAAAAACAAACCAAAACATAGACGAAAAGAAATTTAATTAACATTTATTTCCACACAGAATTTCATTAGATAAAAAATTCTGGATGCTACTGAAGATCACTGAGTAATAAGCTAGTCATTCAGGTCAGGGTCACCGGGGTCTAAATGACTTCTTTATAGTTTGGGTTATAGAACCAGTGAAATGAGTTCAATAAAATAACCAGGCCTTTAAACACATGTCCTGTTTTTTGTCCTGTTTTTTATTCATTAATTTCCTCTACGCTCTACCTCTCTCTGTATTTTTTTGTTTTTCTCTCAGATTCGGCCTCTTATCCCCCTTTTCATCCTCCATATCTTTTTTTCACATGCTGTACTTGCTCAGCCATAAAATGTCATATAATGAAAAACAAACCAAAGAATATGAAAAAAGGCAAGCGCAGCTAATCCTGTTACGTCCTTTAGCCTCAATCTTATCCACCATGGCCACACGCATTCCAAATGAACCGTTCCCTCTTATGTTTTTTATGCAATTCATACTTTTTTTCCCCATGCGTATATAACAGAGCTGCAGCTATCTCACAGTGTTAAATATGCCTTCACCTGATCATTCACACGTTCTGCCAGTCTTAAATCCTGTTAACGCTGTATCACTTCTTCTACGTGTTACTGTAGCAAGCTTGTATGTATTCATCCACTGTATCTCCACATTTAGGGGGAAAAACATCTATATATATATACACACACACTCCAGGTGTCTGATGCATTAAGCTGCTCACACCCACTTTCAGACACAATTATGTCACATTCAGCCCAAAAAATAAGCAGGAGTTATTTATGGAACTGTGCAGAAATAAGAAATGAGACTGATTCTTACTGAATAAAAATCCAGCCACAAAATACAAACTCATGCACTATATATAGAAAATGTGTAAGATTTACAAATATATGATGCGTCTAAAAACCCCATGTGAAGTTTGTGTGACTTCTGAATTTCTGAACAGCAAAGAGTTTTTTTTAATATTTTTATATACAGACCTTGTAAGCATGCAGTGTTGATGAGAAGTGAAAATTTCAGCTCAAAAAGCACTATTTCCTCCCTCTCTCCCTCACTGCCCTGAAAGCTTTAATCAGACATGGAGGATTGTCAAATAACCTTCTGTACCTGACCACAGCACTAAGCGCATTTCTTCCTCCACGCTTGTCCTCCCTGTCCTTCACACACTCGTTCTGCTGGAGTACGCTCTTCTTATCTTCACATCCTGTCTTTGTTATTTTTTCCCCTTAGAGTGCTTGTTACTATGTTTAGCATGTGGATACGATTTGGATGGCTGCTTTGGCTGTGTGTGTGTGTGTATGTGTGTGTAAGCAAATCGGTGTGTGAAATATGGGTGATAGGAGCAAAAACTGTAAATCAGCTCCATCTTTCACTGCAGGCTTATTCATTACTCTCAGAATAATTAATGAGGGTTTAACGTTTGATGCTTTTAATCTTCTGTTGCTCTTTTTCATAAGTGCAGTGTATACACACGCATGCGCAAACACAAACACACACACACACGCACACAAAATTAGCCGTAATTTCTTACATTCCAGTATATATATATGTATAGTAAAGTTCGGTTGCATAAATTGGGAAGGGTGTGAGTTAAATAAATAATTGAATGAATAAATAAATAAATAAATAAATAAATAAATAAATAAATAAATAAATAAACGAATAACTAACTAACTAAATAAATAAATAAATAAAAGATGGTGCAAGAGTTGACATGGTGGTGCAACAGGTACACACCAATTTTAGGCAAAAATGAGAAGAAAAACAAAAATTTGAACTAAATAATATAAGGAAGAGTCAAATTTAATACTATTTCAACAATTTAATGATATTAAACTACATTTTGAAGCAAAATGCATTACCTGCTCTTTATACATCCAGTCATTGACTCTGCCCAGTGTTTTGAATTTACTCTTATGTTAATGTCACAAATCGAATATCTATCGAAGCAAACCTGCACCATTTCACTCAACTGAAAGACACAATCCTTTATAAACCCTGTTTTCATTTTAGTGGCATTTCACACATAAACCTTTAGTAAATCAGGATCTGTGTGTACCTCTCGATTATTTATTAAATGGAGTACATGAATACAGCCCTTTATAAACCCCATTTAATTATGAAGAACTGCTCTGTGCTTTGCTTTTGATTTCTGTTTAGGAGGCTTAAACCTCTACAGTATGTACTGTTCCCATTCCCCAGTGCTACTTTTTTAATGAAAGAAATTTTTGGTCTTTCTGAAGTGCTGTTTTGCAGTAGAGTTGTTTCTCTCTCTCTCTCTCTCTCTCTCTCTCTCTGTAAGCCACTGGCCGTGTGAATAGACGTGCCATCCCTCTCGCTGCGGTCTCATATTGAGCCGTGACAAGCCCACATAGCTGCAGCCAGATGAAATTGCCCTTGCTCGTTTTCTGCTGTCAAAACCTCTGAAGTAAATACAAAGTTCTGAGAGTGGACCACCTTTGGCCTTGAAAGAAGGCTCTTTTTTTATTTTTTACATTTTTTCCCTCAGTATATGTGGAATAAACTTGTCTTGGTTGCCATGTCTGCCAGTTTTGTAATTACAATTAGAGTGAACGTTTGCTGATATACAAACACACACACACATTTAGAGTTATCTAGTCGAGGTTAGTGCAAAATCTACTGAGAGTGTGGAATTTGCCGGAATAATGCGGCTGTAATTTGATCAATCAATAAGTAAAATTTCTATTCCTCATCTCACATATTTTTTTTCTTTGCCACATTCATCCCTGGCTTACTCACTTAGGATCTAAATCGACACCGGGAGTTTCTGCAGTCCACTTTTCGACTAAATCTGCTCTAAAATGCTTTAATTTCATTTTAATAATAATTAACGGTAGCATGGTGGTACAGCAGGTAGCACAGCTTCACATATTCTTAGCAGAGATGAGCAAAAAGGAGTGAGATTTAAAATACCATCAAATTTAGTTTCTTGTACAAGAAATCTGGTTTCTTAAAAGGAACATTTTTTTCTAATGCATGTATTGTTTTCTCCTTATTCTACCTATTATATATACTATATAATACTTTGGTGTTCTAGTACCCTCAAAGCACTCTGTTGCCCTGAGGCAACAAACCAATTTCTGGTGGTTTGGGGGCAGGGGGCCACTTTATGATTGATATATTATCAGGGATCCCCAATCTCTGAAAAAGTGCAATGAATATTTTCTTTCTTAAAAAATACAATTTATTGCAATAGAGAGTTAAGCAGAGGCCTGACTAGAACAGGCTTGAAGATTGAAGGAACCTGACTGCTTGTAAGGAGGTATGTTATGAGATTGCTAGAGATCGTCTGCATAGTAATGGTTCAAGTGAGCAGGTTATTGGTCACATGACTTGATGCAGTTCACCAGCTGAAACTAAAATCCCAAAAGGTGGTGCTGTATATCGGAGGTGCAGCCCCATGTCAGGATCGTGTCATCTCCATGGGCGAAATTCAGATCACACCATCTGACAGTGTGCATAGCCTCGGGGTAATTCTGAATGTCTATTCTTCGTGCATCACATCACTGACCCAAAGCCTTTACGAGATCAGAAGAAACCAGTCTCACTTCATGACCAAGGTCACTCCAGTTCTCCAGTCCCTTGTCAACCAGAGCTTGGTCTACTGTAACTCAATCTTGACAGGTATCCCTTGCATCCATCCCTGGCAAGACTTTCAAGTTTTTAACTAATCCGACAGCACCCCATTGCTGCACTGGCTTAAAATATTGATTCTTGCCTACAAAGCCAAAAATCCCACCTACCATAAAGCACTTATCACACTACACTCTCTGCACCATGCTCCTTACAAAGCCTCTAGCATAGCCTGTTTGGACCCAGCATCTCTCAAGATACAAGGAAGAAATGCAACTCTTATTCCTTAGTTGTGAATCAAAACTTCTGGCAGTAATGGTTTGTTTGTTGGGCCCTTGAGCAAGCTTAATCATTAGCTGCTTTGGATACAATCTTTTTTGGCAAATAAAGAAATGAAAAAATGAAATGATATGAGATGAGATGAACTTCCCCTGGCTGTCCCACTACTCACTGGTAACTGTCAAATGAAGACTAAAGTCTTACCTTGTCACCAAGCACTTAAGTTAATGCTTTGATTTAAAAGGAAATCCCGCTGCTTGTGTGTTTTCTTTCATGTTGTACTAATCTCCTCCAGTAGTGCTTTGGCTTGATGGCATTCTTAATCCCTGACCTAGTGAACTACCATGAAGAGACTATAAAGCACTTCTGTAAGTCATTCTAGATAAGCATGTCTGCCAAGTGCTGTAAATGTAAATGTAAATGTCACTACTTTTATCTCAGTGAGCATCTTTTGAAGGTGTGAAACATTGGTTACACATATCACTTAGTCGGGATGATTGATGGAATACTGAATATCAGTGATCTTCAGCCCTTAGCACTAAGAGAGACTGTTGAAGCAGGGGAAGTACATCGCTCTGGATAAGGGCATCTGCCAAATGCCAGAAACGTAAATGGAAGAAGGTTAAGGAAGGGATAATAGGGGCAATGGTTGTTTGGTGGTTTCAGGCTATGCCATGCTGCTGAACTGAATGTTGTGAATTTGAAGCCCCAGATGCTGAGGCTTTGAGGCTCAACACATTCTGCATTGTAGTTGACCCTGCTCTGACCTCAACGTCCGAACAAACTAGGATGTGCAAAGAAGGATTTGGACTACCCTGGAGTACTAATCAGAAATTGATTATACTTTTAAGCTATAATCAGACATACAGTGATTTTTTCACGGCAAGTTGCTTGTTAGTGTATTATGAAGTTCCTCCTCCTGGTTGCCAGTGTAATAAAGTTTCTCAGTGGGTGGTGCAACAAGCGTTCCAAGTCAATTTTCTTGCTGCTAAAATTTTCTGGAGGGAGATTTGGCATTTGTATATAAACCTTCTCAGAGTGTACATGCATCATATCATACGAGATGAAGGAGAAGAAGCGTGTGCACTTTACCATGGATCATGTACTCTCAATTTGTCTTCACTTCCATCAGTAGTCACTTCACAGCGTCGCTCCATGTTTAAAAACTTCAACTTCAACTTTTCTTAACTTTCTTGCATCACTGGACACGCCCATATCTAGTCACCAACAGTTGCTCTCGCTCATGTCCCTGGAAGACAGCAGTTCTCGTTGAAAATGAAAGATCTCTGGTCTCTTTGTTATTGTGACTCACTGTTTGTGTGAATTCAGCTAACGCCTTATTTTTGAGATTACACTCAGGACACTATCCTTGGTGTACTTCAATTTTTTTTAAGCAGGAAAGCATCTACACATCATCTCGGCTACAGCACAACAAATTGGCTCTCAGTGGTAGTCTCCAATGACGTTCTGGCTAGAGGTGACTATTAGCAAAAGCACATTTCCAATTCGTCTAGCATGTGGCTCAGAGTTTTACAATAATGCTTCTCACATTAGCCTTGTGGCCACACACGGACTTTCACACACCGGCTCTCTGATCCAGCTCTGCTCTCAGTGGATGAGTGTATAGCCCAGAGCTCTTCATCCACTGCACGTACAGAAAGATACAGTTCATACAACACATTTCCTACTTAAATTATCTGCCTACAGCTCAACATATGTGAGGTTTGTGGGGGGAAAAAAAAGCTTATAAATTCTCATATTTTCTAGCCCTAGTTGAATTACTTTCCATCTGGAATTCTCACTGAGTGATTTCAGTGTGCTAGTGAGTCCATTTTTTTTGTTGTTGTTGTTTTCACATTTCACTCCAGATGGGAAATACCTTCTGTGTCTTAGATTCATTCTGTTTCTATTTCCTGGCTCTCAGTTTACATGAATACCAACAGAATGTGGTACTTGTTAGCTTTTAAGACCTGGCCTAAGTAATTTCTCCTCATCTTTTCTTCTTATTTTGCACTACACCCAGCTAGGAACACTGGCTACACCCACACTAACACTCCAGGGTTGAAGGATACACATGAAAGTGCAGGTTCAGAATATTTTGATTGAGGGCGCTTACAAATAATCCTAAAATGTTAGTCAGAGACCGTGTTAAAGGAAGAACAGCTTGGTAATAAAAAATTCAAGTGTGCTGATTAGTAATCAGGTGTAACACAGGAGATAGAGTCTATATTTGTAGGTTGTACAGTTCCAGAGGCTGTATTTTATGCTGCTTCCCAGTTCACCTACTTGTACTATGCATTTAAAGTAGGTACCTGTTTTCGTAAAGAAAAACTTTTAAGTGTGTACAAAAATAGTATAGGCTGAAATATACTAACACGTTGGTATATGTGTATATAGGAGGAAAAAGCTGTTGCCAAGTTAAGCACAATGTCACTGTAAACAAATTCCTCGTTACATTTTTTCATTCATTATTTTTTCATTCATCATTTATTTTTCCACCCCTCTGAAATGCCTATACCGTCCCGTATATGGTCACAGACTCCTCCTACCCCCATGCGAAGAGTTGTGAACAATAATAGCTGAAAAAGTGTACATGGATCCAAACTTTGGAAATTGGTAGTTCACCCAATGGACTTTTTATTATATACAAGTCTAATCTTCAATAGTAATTTGGACGAATAGTGGGTGAATTGGGATGCAGCATTAGTGTATACTGAGTCATTACTGTCATTAGTGAAGTTGATTATTTTTCACAAAAAAAAAGCATTTTTATTTTATTTTTTTATAATCCTAACTCTGACACCAAACCCTTACAGTACATTTAATTCATGAAATTAGTGTTAATAGAGTAATATTCCCACAGGTACACTACAACCACTGATGCAAACAAGTTTTGAACGGCTCCCAGGCGTATGCACAACTTAGGTTCGGTTTGTTTGTATGCCGAAAATGCTTCATTTGCCGAAGCAAATTTCAATTCTATAAGGTGAAAATTCATATTTCAGCACATTCGTATGCCGAGGTTCCACTGCATTTGATTTTTTTTTTTATTAGCTTTATAATTGTTCTCTTTTGCACAAGCAAAAAAAATTAGAAGATTTAGGAATGTCCATTGTTTTACAAGCTGTTCATATGCATGAGTGATTTTCCAAGAGCAAGCGTCCATTGAACTTTTTTTTTGGTTACTAAATGAGATCCTGATTCAGCCCATGATTGGTTTGTCAGTTCATTCTAAAGATGTTGAAGACTGTGTGAAATTTCTTAGAGTAATGGAACCGTAGGGCTGAAATCGATGTCTAAAAAGTGATTTAATAAGCAATTAAAAATGAAATTAGCAATGAGGAAACCTTTTGACCTGACACCTCTCTCTCTCTCTCTCTCTCTCTCTCTCTCTCTCTATATATATATATATATATATATATATATATATATATATTATTAGAAAAAACACAAATTGTGTTTTATATGTACTGTATTTTATCATAATTTATTATTCATTAATATTGAATCAGTACACTACAATATATTAATACTGGAGCCTAAATTAAACATAAACATCAAGCATAAAAAAGGCATTTATATATGTAGGCTTTTGTCTGTAAAGCTTCCTGTGAATTCGACTTTTTCATCCACTGCATCGTGTCAGCAATACAGATTTTTGTCTCTTGCTGGTTTTGATAACTCCCTGGCCTTGGAGTTCCTTTTCAAAAGACTCAGTCATTTGTCCCAAACCTTTTATACACAGCAGGATATAGCCAATATATAATTCATACTGCCTTTAAGAGGAACCAGGGGTCTATGTGAAATATTTTCCCCACTGGATAGAACACTGTCTGGCCTGTGAGCTGCCAGAGGAAGTGATTTATTTCCCACTAAATGGATGACAGGTCTATTTTAACTCCTGTGATGTGCCTTGCAGAGATTGGATGTAAGCACCTGCTCTTTTGCTATGTGTCCAGAGTTCAGACTAACACACACCTGATTCAGCTCATCAGTTAATGAGCAGGGTCAGTAGGTTTAGCAGGTCAGTAAACTGCTGTGCTGGATTCTAGTCCACTAGGAATAGGATGGGTTTTTTTTTGTTCTTTCCTGATGTAACAGATGCTTGGCACACAGGAAACATGACCTGGTTTGTTTAATCATATATGGCCAGTCATGCTGCTAATGGAACAGAATAGCATTTTTAGAGCATCTCAATATTTTGGATGAAGAAAAAGGTTTGTTGTTGGTGCAGCATTGCAGCACTGCAACACTGAGCTGAGACGATGGTTAATTTTTTTTTAAATTAGGTATAGCCATGAAGTAATATATTAAAGGTATGAGTTTCTTGAGATATTTCCTGTGGACAGAATGCACTTGCACTCATGGAAAATATGATTATGCATCATGACCGCACAGTCCAAATCCCAAGATTCACCACAGCCTACAAGCATAGCCGCACCGGGCTTCCAGACTTCCACCTTCAATTCCTCGCTCACGACTTTACTGCATTTCAGTCACACACAGTCACCTTCTCACACACTCAGTGATATTGTGAAGTATACTCTCAGTGTATGTGTTGTTGGCAAATCTTTGTTTATTAATGGAAGTGGTAGCTTAGCGGTTAAGGTGTTGGACTCCTGATAGGAAGGTTGTGAGTTTGAATCGCAGGTCCACCAAGCTGCCACTGCTGGGCCCTTGAGCAAGGCCCTTAAATCCTCAATTGTATAAAATGAGACAAATTGTAAGTCAGGCTGGATAAAGGTGTGTGCCAAATGCCTGAGATGTAATTCATCTGTCCTTTTTTGATATTGCTTCTGGTTTTCTCCACTTGCTCTTGTCTGCCCTTCTCCAAGCTGTTGGCTGACCACCTGCCCTGTACCTGCTGTTTTGGTCCCTGATCCTTGGCTTTCAATCTTGTGCCTTTGTGCTAATAAAACTGCTTTACTTGCAATTGTTTCTGTGAAGGGCCCTCATCCTGGAGTCACTGCTATATTGACATACTGTTATCCTTCACCACATTAACCCTTTTTACCAGTACACTGGCATTCCAGTTCACTGACAGAATGGAAATCAACTCATGGGACATTTTCAATCAGTAGAAACAAATGAATATGGCTGCAAGTCTGATAGAACTCTGATATAAAATGAGTCAGGGCTCTGTTGCCTTTCAGTGTGAGATGTGTGTTTTCCCCTCTGTTGGATAACCTTAAGCAGAATTTTAGTGGTTAAAGATAAACACCTTCAAATTTTAGATGCTTGGGGCATCTCAGAGAGCAGAAATGGGTTTAATATCAACATTTACTTTGAAGATAGAATCATCCATCCATCCATCCATTTTCTATACCCGCTTTATTCCTAATTAGGGTCACGGGGATCTGCTGGAGCTTCTCAGCACACATTGGGCAAAAAGCACTGGACAGGTCACCAGTCCATCACAGGGCCACACATATAGACAGACAACCACACACACACTCACTCATATGGGAAATTTAGAATTACCAATCAACCTAATGTACATGTTTTTGGATTGTGGGAGGAAACCGGAGTACCCGGAGTAAACCCACGCAGGCACAGGGAGAACATGCAAACTCCACACAGAAAGACCCCTGCCTGTTCGAACCTGGGATTCAAACCCAGGACCTTCTTGCTGTGAGGCAACAGTGCTAACAACTAAGCCACTGTGCTGCCCCAGAGAGAAACATTTGTGTGAAAAAAATAGCTAATTTTAATAGCTAATATATTATGAAAATATTGCCCCAGTAGGCTAGATAAAAACAGAAATACATATAAAATAAACTCCAAATTCTTAAGGTCCTGAGCGTTTTATTTCATAAGAGCCATTAATCACCACAGTGCAGTGTGACCAGACATTCAATGCTAAACATGGACACAACAATTCCATTTTTTTGCCCTTTTTGGAGGTGAATCATTTACGTTCCCTCTAGAGGTTGTATGCTGAGAGTGACCTCGTCTGAAAAACAAGAAAAAAAAATCACTAAAAATAAAGAAGAACCAAAAAAGTATAAGGACTTATTTTACTTCATACTTTCATCTACAAGAAATGTGGATGATCGCACTTCCTGTTGAACCTGTGACTGTTGTGGAACATTATCATTGGGGTGAAATGTATTCAGGCTACAGGGTTGAATGAATAGACTATTAATTATAACTGATGCGTCATGGGAAATTTTTTCAAGCATGAGGTGTTCATGCAAAAACATGAACATGAAGCATCTGAATATTTACACTTCAAGAGAAACAGTGTAATGGTCCTGAGCTGGAGGGGGAAAGACTGTTTATTAGTTCTGTTATAGGGTTATCATCAACTGGAATCATCTCAAGCATCATGGATCAACTCAATATCTATCTATCTATCTATCTATCTATCTATCTATCTATCTATCTATCTATCTATCTATCTATCTATCTATCTATCTATCTATCTATCTACACTATATTGCCAAAAGTATTCGCTCACCTGCCTTGACTCGCATATGAACTTAAGTGACATCCCATTCCTAATCCATAGGGTTCAATATGACGTCGGTCCACCCTTTGCAACTATAACAGCTTCAACTCTTCTGGGAAGGCTGTCCACAAGGTTTAGGAGTGTGTTTATGGGAATTTTTGACCATTCTTCCAGAAGCGCATTTGTGAGGTCACACACTGATGTTGGACGAGAAGGCCTGGCTCTCAGTCTCCGCTCTAATTCATCCCAAAGGTGTTCTATCGGGTTGAGGTCAGGACTCTGTGCAGGCCAGTCAAGTTCATCCACACCAGACTCTGTCATCCATGTCTTTATGGACCTTGCTTTGTGCACTGGTGCACAGTCATGTTGGAAGAGGAAGGGGCCAGCTCCAAACTGTTCCCACAAAGTTGGGAGCATGGAATTGTCCAAAATGTCTTGGTATGCTGAAGCATTCAGAGTTCCTTTCACTGGAACTAAGGGGCCAAGCCCAGCTCCTGAAAAACAACCCCACACCATGATCCCCCCTCCACCAAACTTTACACTTGGCACAATGCAGTCAGACAAGTACTGTTCTCCTGGCAACCGCCAAACCCAGACTCGTCCATCAGATTGCCAGATGGAGAAGCACGATTCGTCACTCCAGAGAACGCGTCTCCACTGCTCTAGAGTCCAGTGGCGGCGTGCTTTACACCACTGCATCCGACGCTTTGCATTGCACTTGGTGATGTATGGCTTGGATGCAGCTGCTCGGCCATGGAAACCCATTCCATGAAGCTCTCTGCGCACTGTTCTTGAGCTAATCTGAAGGCCACATGAAGTTTGGAGGTCTGTAGCGATTGACTCTGCAGAAAGTTGGTGACCTCTTCGCACTATGCGCCTCAGCATCCGCTGACCCCGCTCCGTCAGTTTACGTGGCCTACCACTTCGTGGCTGAGTTGCTCTCGTTCCCAAACACTTCCACGTTCTTATAATACAGCTGACAGTTGACTGTGGAATATTTAGGAGCGAGGAAATTTCACGACTGGATTTGTTGCACAGGTGGCATCCTATCACAGTTCCACGCTGGAATTCCCTGAGCTCCTGAGAGCGACCCATTCTTTCACAAATGTTTGTAAAAACAGTCTGCATGCCTAGGTGCTTGATTTTATACACCTGTGGCCATGGAAGTGATTGGAACACCTGATTCTGATTATTTGGATGGGTGAGCGAGTACTTTTGGCAATATAGTCTATCTATCTATCTATCTATCTATCTATCTATCTATCTATCTATCTATCTATCTATCTATCTATCTATCTATCTATCTATCTATCTGTCTGTCTGTCTATCTGTCTGTCTGTCTGTCTGTCTGTCTATCTATCTAGCTATCTATCTGTCTGTCTCTCTCTCTCCCCATCCATCCACCATCTATCTATCTATCTATCTATCTATCTATCTATCTATCTATCTATCTATCTATCTATCTATCTATCTATCTATCTATCTATCTATCTGTCTGTCTGTCTGTCTGTCTGTCTGTCACATACAGTACAGCAGGCTGTGCAAAGGCAACTTGAAATAGAGTGTTTTTTAATTGAATATTAGCGAGATACAAAAGGCACGATAATTGTTAAAACTTTTTTTAAAAAATAGGACAAAGCCAGGGAGCTTTTTATTATTCGAGTCACAGTCTGTTAATGCTCACTAAAGCCACTCTGAGTATCTTATCAGAGGTCTGAGGAATGCAGGAGTATATTATCTTTTCATTACGCAGCTAATTAGAGGCTCATTTAAGTAAAAGGAGCGTGTGCAGCTTACTCACAAGTTTCTTTAATATACAGTAAAGACAGACAGAAAGAAGCAGGAGTATTTTATCTTTTTTCCACACTTCTGTCTCCTGGAACAGAAATAACGTGAGACATTAACCGTGTTAAGCATGTTAATTAACTGTCTGTGTTCCACAGGTCATCTCTTCTCCCTCAGAATCTCTCTGTAAGCCACTCCTCCACTGAGGCACTGCTTTTCTTCCTCAGTGCACACGCTGGCATGGTAAACATCATGGCATACTGATGCACTTGAATATTACATCTCCACCTTTATAATTGGATTTGTCAAACATGGTGTGATAGAAACGCTGCTAAATTACACGCCATCGCTAACTTCGTGCTTTAATTAATATCTTTAATTCCATTTAATCCAGTTTGGCCTTTTGAATCAAATTAATAAATGCAACGCAAGAATCCACTTTGATTTTGAGAGTTATGAATTAAGTCAGGTTTATTTGGTGTGTGTGTGTGTTTGAATGTGTGTGTGTAAGCCTGTGCGTATGTGCATGTGTGGTGTACATGTGTGTGTGTGTGTGTATGTGTGTGTGAAAGCCTGTGCGTATATGCGTGTGTGGTGTACGTGTGTGTGTGTGTGTAGGCATGTGGGGTGTACTTGTGTATGTGTGAGAGTGTGTGTGTGAGTTTGTGTGTATGATGTATGTCTGTGTGTGTGTGAATATGCCTGTGTGGTGTACATGTGTGTATGTGTGTTTGAAAGCCTGTGTGTATATGCGTGTGTGGTGTACATGTGTGTGTGTGTGTGTGTAGGCATGTGGGGTGTACTTGTGTATGTGTGAGAGTGTACGTGTGAGTTTGTGTGTATGATGTATGTATGTGTGTGTGTGTGTGTGTGTGTGTGTGTGTGTGTAGGCATGTGGGGTGTACTTGTATATGTGTGAGAGTGTACGTGTGAGTTTGCGTGTATGATGTATGTATGTGTGTGTGTGTGTGTGTGTGTAGGCATGTGGGGTGTACTTGTATATGTGTGAGAGTGTACGTGTGAGTTTGCGTGTATGATGTATGTATGTGTGTGTGTGTGTGTGTAGGCATGTGGGGTGTACTTGTATATGTGTGAGAGTGTACGTGTGAGTTTGCGTGTATGATGTATGTATGTGTGTGTGTGTAGGCATGTGGGGTGTACTTGTATATGTGTGAGAGTGTACGTGTGAGTTTGCGTGTATGATGTATGTATGTGTGTGTGTGTAGGCATGTGGGGTGTACTTGTATATGTGTGAGAGTGTACGTGTGAGTTTGTGTGTATGATGTATGTATGTGTGTGTGTGTGTGTATTTGCATTTTGTGGTGTATGCATGTGTGGTGTGTGTGTATAGTGTGTAGTGTGTTTGTATGTGTGTACATGTGTGTTTTAAAGCCTGTGTGTATATGCGTGTGTGGTGCACATGTGTGTGTATGTGTATGTAGGCATGTGGGGTGTACTTGTGTGTGTGTGTATGTGTGAGAGTGTGCATGTGAGTTTGCGTGTATGATGTATGTATGTGTTTGTGTGTGTGTGTGTGTATGCATGTGTGTACTTGTATTTTGTGGTGTATGTCTGTGTGTATGTCTGTGTGTGAGAGTATATGTCTGGTGTACATGTGTAGTGTGTGTCTATGTGTGGATGTATGCATGTGTGGTGTGTGTGTATAGCGTGTGTGAGTGTATATGCCTGTGTGGTGTACATGTGTAGTGTTTGTATATGCCTGTGTGTGTGTGTGTGTGTGTGTGTATACCCTCAAGGTGCTATAATTTGTTGTATTAAGCTCCTGCTGTGACTACTCAGCAGGTTAGTGCTAATATTCGTCCTTATATGCATAACCACACACACACACACACACACACACACACACAGCATAAAAGGATTCTTTGGTACAGATTCACACATTTTTGTAACAGCTCTGCATTTTAACTATCTAGTCTGGAATGACTGACAGCCATGTCTGTGTTTTAAACTCTTCTGCTTTAACAGATACCTCTGGAAGCCCCGCCCCCATCTAACCATGTCACATTAGTAATATTCAGATTGGTGCTGTGTGTTTAAACAGTGTGTGAGTTTAAGGCTGTGTGTTTTAGTGATGAAAGTTTGAAGGTCGGGGCTGTTCCAGAAATTTCCCTGCACTACAGTGTATATGTGACATTCTTAAAAAAGAAAAAGGTAAGATTTTCTCTCCTGCAGCTCACTATTAACCCTAATCCTACAAATGTTCTTACATCTTGCAGGTAGAAAACCTCCGAAAAAGCAGAAAAATGAATAACAAAAAGAACAAAAAAACTATTTTCACAATGTTTCCTAGCAAAACTTTTCATTTCTTATATTTATTTCCTTGTGTTTTTGAGTCTTGGCTGTTTGTCTGCTTCTCCAGGTTGAATTGAATTGGTGTGCCTGGAAACTACATCAACAGAAATCCTTTTAATAAAAATGCCACGAGCACACGCTTGTGTCCTGCCTCTCACTGCTGCTTGCTACACGCTCTTAATTTACTGTTATGAGTCACTGTAGAACTGGGACTGAGACAAAGAATTAGAGTCAGGCTTCGAGACAAACAGTGTTTGACAAATGCCATTAAACAAAAGGTTGAAAGGAAAGAACAAATGCTGGAGAAGTTTGAAAATAATTGTTCTGATGGTTTATTGTGAATTATAGATGTGGTTATAGAGGTAAATATTAGAAATTATGATTTCAGGTACATGGCTTTGATCTGGGTTTCTTGATAGAGAGAGAGAGAGAGAGAGAGAGAGAGAGAGAGAGAGAGAGAGAGAGACAGAGAGAGACAGAGAGAGTGAGAGAGCGAGACAGAATGAGACAGATAGAGCAAGAATGAGACAGAAAATGAGGGAGAGACATAGAGGGAGAGAAAGCATGTGAGTGAGACAGAGAGAGAGAGGTTGTGAGCCAGAGAGGAAGAGCAAACAAGAGATAGTGAGAGGGAGGGTGAGAGAGAGATAGAGACAGAGAGAGGGCAAAAGACAGTGTGAGACAGAAAGAGTAAGAGCAAGAGATGGTAAGGGAGAGACATATAGGGAGGAAAAGCATGTGAGAGAGAGAGAGATTGTGAGACAGAGAGGAAGAGCTAACGAGAGATAGTGAGAGAGAGAGAAAGAGAGAGAGAGGAAGGGCGAGAGAGAGAGAGAGATAGAGACAGAGAGAGGGCAAAAGACAGAGTGAGACAGAGAGAGTGAGAGCAAGAGAGGGTAAGGGAGAGACATATAGGGAGGAAAAGCATGTGAGAGAGAGAGAGAGAGAGAGAGAGAGAGAGAGAGAGAGAGATGATAGATAGATAGATAGATAGATAGATAGATAGATAGATAGATAGATAGATAGATAGATAGATAGAGATTGTGAGGCAGAGAGAGAGAGAGAGAGTGAGAGAGCGAGACAGAATGAGACAGATAGAGCAAGAATGAGACAGAAAATGAGGGAGAGACATAGAGGGAGAGAAAGCATGTGAGTGAGACAGAGAGAGAGAGGTTGTGAGCCAGAGAGGAAGAGCAAACAAGAGATAGTGAGAGGGAGGGTGAGAGAGAGATAGAGACAGAGAGAGGGCAAAAGACAGAGTGAGACAGAAAGAGTAAGAGCAAGAGATGGTAAGGGAGAGACATATAGGGAGGAAAAGCATGTGAGAGAGAGAGAGAGAGAGATTGTGAGACAGAGAGGAAGAGCTAACGAGAGATAGTGAGAGAGAGAGAGAGAGAGAGAGGAAGGGCGAGAGAGAGAGAGAGAGAGAGAGATAGAGACAGAGAGAGGGCAAAAGACAGAGTGAGACAGAAAGAGTAAGAGCAAGAGATGGTAAGGGAGAGACATATAGGGAGGAAAAGCATGTAAGAGAGAGAGAGATTGTGAGACAGAGAGGAAGAGCTAACGAGAGATAGTGAGAGAGAGAGAAAGAGAGAGAGAGGAAGGGCGAGAGAGAGAGAGAGATAGAGACAGAGAGAGGGCAAAAGACAGAGTGAGACAGAGAGAGTGAGAGCAAGAGAGGGTAAGGGAGAGACATATAGGGAGGAAAAGCATGTGAGAGAGAGAGAGAGAGAGAGAGAGAGATGATAGATAGATAGATAGATAGATAGATAGATAGATAGATAGATAGATAGATAGATAGATAGATAGATAGATAGATAGATAGAGATTGTGAGGCAGAGAGAGAGAGAGAGAGAGAGAGAGAGAGCGAGCGAGAGAGAAACAGAGCAAGCGAGAGGAAGAGAGAGAGGTAGAGGCAGAGAGACAGACAGAGAGCGAGAGCAAGAGAGAGGACAAAATATGCAAAGATGCTCATTACCAATTCTAATATTGTGTAGGTGTGTGTGTGTGTGTGTGTGTGTGTATATGCGTGTGTGTGTATGTGTGTAGGTGTGTGTGTGTGTGTGTATATGTGTGTGTGTGTGTGTGTATATGTGTGTGTGTGTATGTGTGTGTGTGTGTGTGTAGGTGTGTGTGTATGTGTGTGTGTGTAACAGAGAGAGAAAATCAATAGCTGAGTATAAGTTAATGATCATCTCTAAAGTATCTCTCTGGAGAACAGATCAGGCGTCTGGCTGACTGCTTATTAATAAATAAAACACTCAAAACTAACCCAAGTCCATTTATATGATGTACATTTATTTATTTTTACATTAGTGATGTGTATAAAATATAAAGTAACTGCAATCTGGGCCATTTCTGAACATTCTACTTTATTCTGGTTAGGGTCATGCTGGATCTGGAGTCTATACTGGGAGCACTGGGTGCAGGGCAGGAATACACCATAGCTGGAACACTAGTCTATCAGGCAAGTTAGCATTCCATGGATTTTTGTTAGATGTGAGGAAACCAGAGTCTCCTGAGGAAAGCCACACAGACACAGGAAGTTCACGTGAAACTCCACACAGACACGGGAAGTTCAGGTGAAACTCCACACAGACACCGGAAGTTCACGTGAAACTCCACACAGACACGGGAAGTTCACGTGAAGCTCCACACAGACACGGGAAGTTCAGGTGAAACTCCACACAGACACAGGAAGTTCACGTGAAACTCCACACAGACACGGGAAGTTCACGTGAAACTCCACACAGACACGGGAAGTTCACGTGAAACTCCACACAGACACCGGAAGTTCACGTGAAACTCCACACAGACACGGGAAGTTCACGTGAAACTCCACACAGACACGGGAAGTTCACGTGAAACTCCACACAGACACGGGAAGTTCACGTGAAACTCCACACAGACACGGGAAGTTCAGGTGAAACTCCACACAGACACCGGAAGTTCACGTGAAACTCCACACAGACACCGGAAGTTCACGTGAAACTCCACACAGACACGGGAAGTTCACGTGAAACTCCACACAGACACGGGAAGTTCACGTGAAACTCCACACAGACACCGGAAGTTCACGTGAAACTCCACACAGACACCGGAAGTTCACGTGAAACTCCACACAGACTCTAACCTGAGCTCAGGATCAAATCTGAGATCCCAGAGCTGTGTGGAGCAAACACAACCTGCCACTAAATAAATGTATTCATTACCTGAACACAAAAGAGACATCAAAAGAGAGACACAAATAGAGGCATCAAAGGACTGATGTTAAGAAACCTCATTTGGAAAGAAATTTCTCTCTCTCTGTGTGAGTGTGTGTGTGTGTGTGTGTGTGAGTGTGTGTGTGTTGAGTACATTAGTGAGCAAATAAGCATTTCTCTCAGCCACGTTATGTGAAATGCCATTTCATTGTTTGGTGCTGTTTAAACACTGGTTTGATTGAATGTTTGCACTGAGACAGACACCTTAATTGACTCTGATTGATATGTGTGTGTGTGCGTGTGGATGTGTGTGTGTGTGTGATGTGTTTGGTTATATCTGGTTATTTGCTTATATGTAATTGTGTGTGTGTGTGTGTGTGATGTGTTTGGTTATATTAAGGATGTATAAAAAATCTGGTTTTTGCTCATATGTGTACGTCTGTGTGTGTGTGTGTGTGTGTGTTTATACACGTGCACGTGTGTGTGAGTGAGTAATGTGTGCATTTCAGTACAGGTGCATTTCACCATGTAATCCACTGCAACTGCACTTTAACTCTGAATTCAATTAAATACAGAATGTGACAGAATATAAATAATACATGACTAGATGTGAGAAAAACAAACGTGAAAAAAGGTTTATTAAAGATTTACCAACAAACGAGTCATGTGGAAAACAAATCACATGGAAAGTAAATCATAAATAAATAAATAAATAAAAATGAAAAATAAATAAATAAAACTACATGACTACAAGGCATACATGCGAAAAGTATGAAAATAAAAAAATAAATATATATAATAATCAGTTGGGTGAAAATCACATGGGGGGGGTGTAAAAAATTAAACAATAAAATAAAAATGATTTAAAAAAACAAACAAACTATAAAAGCACATATACCTGAATTGTGAAATAAAATTAATTGTTGAAAAAATAAATAAAATGAAATTTTAACCAACAAAGAAATAAATAAAACTTTTAAGTAAATGTTGCGTAGAAACAAATCAAAACATAATTGTCAAAACAATAAAATGAAACTGTGAAAATAAAAAATTCATGCGTAAAAATATCATGTGAAAAATTAAACATTAAAATTAAAGCAACCAAACAAAAAAAAATAAAAATAATAATAATACTAAATCAGTGAACCTAAAAAATAAAAAAAAGCGGAAAAATAAAACCAGATTTTTGTGTGTAAAACCGGTGTGACTTTTCTGTAAGGAGAAACACAATGAGGTTCTTTATTGGCCCAGTGATAAAAATGCAGTGTGCTAATTCAAAGCGCGGGTCATAAAGCTTATAAAACACAAGCTGGAGGTGCTGATGAGGGACATTGATTCCTGCACTAGTTATTCCTCTTAAAGTCCTGCCACAGTGGGTCAACAGGTCTTACACTCATTCTTCTAGAAGCACTATATAGGGTTGCTGGAAAGAGAGACCCAATGTGGTGAGAGCGAACTGTTGCTTAGACTTTAAAAAATTCTAATCATTTATCCATATCCTATACCATATATACTACATATGGTTTCAGGGAACCTGGAGTCTTTCTCAGGGGACACGGGGCACAAAGCCGGGAATACCCTGGACATTACACACACACACACACATTTTCACCAGGTTTATGGTTTCCCATTGTGTTGCCACAAGGCTACCAGGATACTAGTGCAGTGGGATTTATCCCTTGTTTCATCTTTGCCTAAAAGGAGCGATGCAGCAGGGCTTTAGATTAAAGGCTGTCCAACTCCTCATCTGTACATTCTGCTCCAAAAGATCAGCTTCCAAAGCTCTAAGTTTCATGGTGATTTATCCCTCAGTGCTATCACACTTACTAAGTTGGAGATTAATGAATTAAATACCTGCATCAAGTCTATAAATCTGCGTCATGTAGCTGCACATATATTCTGCCTCGTCTCCGTCATTCCTTTATTGATTTGGTCATTAATATGATGGTGAACCTCACTGGAATATGGTGAGACTGTGGTGAGGAACTGAAGCTCTTTGTGTTTGAGTTTCAGTCTGGGGATCTTCTTTAACATTAAACATAACTTTAGCGTCCAGGGAAAGTTAGCATGAGCGAATTCTCCTGAATTATTCTTACAGATTTCTTTCCAAATGCATCATGAATTACCTTTGGGGAAAAACAAACTTTGGATGCATGGTTGCTAGTGGCTGTGTGTGTGGTGTGTGTGTGTGTGTGTGGTGTGTGTGTGTGTGTGTGTGTGTGAGTGTGTGTGTACACGTGGATTACTTTCGGCAAGACAGAATCGTAGTGAAGCTCCATGCAGCTTAGACCCCGGGTATTTTCTCATCCTTTGCTACTGAAATAAATTCTAGGACAGCTGTGTTTTCTTCTCTTTATCTGTATTCTGAGTTTGTACATGAGATTTAGGTGTGTGTGTGTGTGTGTGTGTGTGTGTTTTGGCTCTCTGCAGCTCCACCTTTCAGATGTCCTTATGTATTATTCATATCTGCTCCAACTACTATACACACAATGCTCAACAATGCTGATAGCATCTGTGTGTGTGTGTGTGTGTGTGTGTGTGGTAGGTATTGATGGTGGTCAGCATTATGCTTTAATTATAATACACAAAGCCATAGAGAGGCATATCCTGTTGTCATCCATCCATGTGGTCACCCCCTAATCTGACGTTTTGTGTGTGTGTGAGTGTGTGAGTGTGTGTGTGTGAGTGTGTGTGTGTGAGCGTGTGTGTGTATTTCCCTGTTCCATGACATATGTTGCATATTACAGAAAGTTAATTATGCAAGCTTAATGAAAACATCAAATGTTCAACGTTAAGAAAACAATGTAGATATTTCCGGAATATTCACTGCTTTCTTTTTTCTTTACACATTTCTAAGTGAATCAATGCAACCATTTGCATGCTGGGAAAAAAAGAAAAGCAAGGGAGGATATTCACTTCTTTCTTGCTTTATTTACATTTTAGTTCCGTTAAAATGAAATGTAGTTTCATTTAACTTCACTAGAATCAATGAGAAGTTTGATTCAGTTTACAGAGTCGATTCTTTTTTTAATCTGTTCTTTGAATCGTTTCTTCAATTTGACTGATTTATGTTGCTGGTTGTGTTTTGTTTTTTTTAATGTTAAACTCCTCAGACTGAGCTAAATGCTGATGTTTGACTCATCAATAACTGTCACTACTGTCGGATTTTCTATTCTGTGAAAATGTCAGCAGTTCATCAGAAAAGAATCAGAAAAGAACGATTCATTCATGAGTCAGATATTGCTATTCAGTTGTAAGACAAAGCCGTCTTTGTGAATCGGTGCTCGAGTTGATACGTGAACATGACTAACTCGGGGGGAAGATAAACGTCTCTGTCTGAGATAATGACATCCTGAATGCTGCTGATGTTAATGATATTACCTTCAGTATTATTTGATTTGTGCCTTTGACATCACTCAATTGATGAGATGATTCATGGAATGATTCGTTCTGAATAAATTGACACTTTGAACTGTGTGGAGTAAAAAAAAATGATTCTAGTAAGAATAAAATAATCAATTTATCTAAAATAAATAAATAAATAGAATTTTTCCACAGCCCATTGCACCAGTTGGTGTAGCTCTATCATAGCCTTGTTTTCATCTAAAAAGTTAACAGTTGCACCAAATGACATAGATTTTAGTTATAAATCTTAAATCTTACAGCTAACCTTAGCGGAACATTTAATGACTCAGTGATTCTGTGCAAAATGTACAATGCTGCAATGCAGAGAATGGTGATTGAACATATGCACTTTAATAGGAACACACATAGTCATTGGTCCAGTTGTCAGCCAATCAGGTGTCAGCAGGGCGGTGCTTATAATCGTGCAGATACAGATCTATTATTATTACCCACTTCATACAACTGTGATGAACAGAAAAGCATCTAAGAACACACTGGATCTCGATGTGAAGAGGTTATACCAGCAGAAGAGCACACTGGGTTCCACTCCTCTCAGCTAAGAACAGGAATCTGAGACTACAGTGAAAACACACGTTGACTGACAACTCGACAGCTGAAGATTGGAAAAACTGCGTCTAGTCTTTTATCCAATCTTCACACTCGTTTTGAAAGAACTACTCTCAACATATGGTTTAAGACCCACTTTACGCCCTGACTTAGGACTGAATCTCAGGTTCGAGGTTTTTGATTTGAGATATTCATTTGGAAATGCTCCATGTCATCCAGCAGGCTGTGTTTTGGCAGCACTGGACCTGAAAAGCTGCTTGTGGATTGAATTCAGCAATGTAGTGCCAGAACCCTGCTGAGATAATGGCCATGTGTTTGCCAGAAAACCGGAGTGCCTGACAGAAAATTCAATGACATTTGTTTATCATATTCATTTGTGTTGAATGTGCTTGGAAAAAGACCTTGATGTGAATATTTCTTACTGAAAATAGTTAAAGTCTATTTGTCGGGTCTGAATGCAGGATAGAATGTGGGCTAATAATGTTACCTAATAGATGACATACTGAAAAATGAATCTGCAGCACTGAATATAAACAGAAGTTGGTCATGAGTCTCTGTGTGTTTGAATTCTGAGAGACATTTTTGCTGACTCTAGTACAATCGTTATAATAAAATGCACCCTGGGGATGCTTGTAATGCTGTTTATTTGTTTGTGCATCTTTGTCTGTCCATCCATCCATCCATCTATCTATCTATCTATCTATCTATCTATCTATCTATCTATCTATCTATCTATCTATCTATCTATCTATCTATCTATCTATCTATCTATCTGGTGCTTGCATGTGGTGGGTAAGTCTCAGTTTGTAGTCACATGACAGGAAGTCTAACTCAAATACCACTCTTTACACCCGTGTTGAGCAGAAAAGCATCTCAGAATACACAAAATATCAAACCCTGAGGCGGATGCTCTGCAATAGCAGTAGACCACATCAGGTTTCACTCCAGGGTAATCTTCATCTGTGCAGTTTCTGTGAACACCACCCCTAAGTAGTGTTACCCAGTTTCCATCTCCCTGTCTTTCTCTCTCTCTCTCTCTCTCTCTCTCTCTCTCTTCTCACACATGGATCCCTTCCATTACATCCAATCAGTAGGTGTTTAATAAGTAAGAAGTATCTTTTTGCTTTAAATGAGGTGAAATGATCTTTTGCGAATGAGAATCAGCTGACTATAGAGCGCTGAATTAAAGCCTAATTTCCTGCACAAAGGCACAGATTTGGCATGTCTTCCTGTGCTGGAAGGTTCTCTAACGAATGCGTTTATCAACGAAATTCTGATCAAATCTGCTCTGGTTGCAATCACTGATAATCACTATAATTACTCATGCTCACCTTGTCTGTCTGTGTTACCTCCTCTCTCTGTGTCTAATGATGATGACTGATGACCAGGGGTGTGTGGACGTCTGCTCTCTTCCTTTGGACTGATAATGCCCTTTATCCTGGATGCCTCAGCATGAACTCTGAATTAATCAGTGCAGCATTTATTGTCTTCTTTGCTCTCTCTCTCTCTCTCTCTCTCTCTCACTTTTCTTTTGTTTTGTATTGCTTATTTTTCATTCACTTTAACCTACACTTGAATCGGCACTTTAGGTAAAACAGATAGAGGTGTCTTAGATAGTAATCTAGTTCTGTTCACAATACTATGTGTATCTTGTGATCATTTTCTGTTTAGTGTTGTTGTCCACCTTCAGCTGCTCCCTGTTCAGGGTCACCACAGCAGACCAGCCAATCCGCTTGATTTTGGCACAGGTTGTACGCCAGATGCCCTTCCTGACACAACCCTCCCATCTATCCAGGCTTGGGACTGGCGCTGAGAGTTAACCCCGCAGTGGCTGGGTTGGTTCTCTGCCCGGAAATCGAACCTGGGCCAGGGCAGTGAGAGCGCTGGATCTTGCCACTGTATCACTGAAGGACAAATTTTCTGTTTAGTGTACATGTTAATGTTAAATGTTAGTCTTATGTAGTGGAAAATATAGTGTCCGAGTCCCGTATGTGTTTTGGCTCTTGGTATATTACCAAGATTATGTGTCTTTTTGTTATTCATTGTTTACCAGTAGTTTAAATGAATCGTTAGATCGGCGGATGCTGATAAACAGCTGCTAATGCTGTCATTTTGTGTAATTTTCCATAATTAGTAATAGATGTCAGAGGTTGGATATCCATATTCTACAACATCAGCACTTATTTTCTGTAATCATGCTGTTTTCATACTCTTCAAAATATATTGTTTTTAATTGTGTTTTGTTTATAATTGGCTAGGAGTTATTTTTAATACATGATCAATGATATGCTACATTCAAGGTGCTCCTTACATATCTACTATACAGAAGACGAAAAGCTGTGAAGGATCATTATGTCTGAATTCTCTGTTAGCGGTCTCCAACACGTCACTTGTGAGCCACTTTAAAGTAGCTTACCTCAAGATTTATAGAATATGTAGAAAATTGATCAAATCAAAATAACTCATTAAACCTGTTTAAATTTCATTGCAATCAGATTCACAGAAATCCTGCCCCTTTCCAGGGTACTGAAATCTGACTCATCATCCTCCTCCATTTATCAATCGATTTCACACACAGCTAGCACAGAGACTGTACATGGTAGCTCTATATAAACTTAAATCTATAAGCAGAAACGGAAGTTTGAATAACGGATAAAGAAAACACATGGCAGATATTTTTAACTTGGAAGCTGCTGGGAATTCAACAGCGTTAGGAATAAAGCTACGATGCTGCTGAAGTAAAACCGCTGCATGAATCTATCCTGCTGCAGGAAGATGCAGGACAAGTGAGCTGTAGACATTTCTCATTAGTGCAGCTTGTGTTTCAGTATAAAGTTAATATTTCCCATTGCACATGCATATGAATGCCATAAAAATGCTATTATTTAATCCCATAAAGTCCAATACAATTTCAGGTCTCTGCTTTCAAAATTAATATCAACTTCAATATCAAAGGTCTTCCCTTTTTGTCTTATTCAGTCTTGCTGAGGCCATCAGGGTATGTGCCAGGAGACTTATAAATAACAATTTGCTAATAAATCCGAAATCCGACAATAATAACTGATCAATTTAGTCAGTAAACCTGTTGTATTAAATCAATCAACATGTTTCAGCTGCTCATGTGAATTTAAAATAATTTATTGCAGAATAAGACTGCTTGATATTGGCATTTTTTTCCACACAAAAATATAGCTTATTCAGCTGGTTTGTTTATAGCAATAAGCTATCTAAATGTAAAATGTTGCTAATAATATAACATGAGTAGCTCTTGGCCACCTTAATTTTGTCTAAGAAGCTCTCAAAAGGAAAAAAAAAAGTCGGAGACTCCTGCGCTATATTCTCTATATGCATAAAACAGATGGTAAGAAATACCTGGGTGATCTACTGCTCACTCCGTGATTCTGCAGAATAGAAATAATGAACACTGTGCTATCTATCCCATTAGGGAAACATAATTAGCGCTGAACTCGTTTAGCTACAGCCAAATAAACTGTCAGAATAATCAAGAAAAAAAATCATCATCGTCATCATCATCATTATTTTGGCACTTATTATTGTATTATGTATGCAGGTCCCATGACAGTGCCAACATAGTATATGTAATATGTCTAGATTGTATTCATACTACACACACACATATTCTGATCAGTACGTAGTGTATCAGCAGTGGAGCAGCAGGTTCTGAATCAAATCAGACACATGATTTCAGATGGACTCTCAGTGTCTAATCCTTACTTTCCAAACACATCAAGTCTGATCAGTCCCTACAGGAGCTACAGGAGCTTTTTTGTGATTGTTGCAGCCAAGGATGTTTGATTTTACTGTGGCTTTTTTCAATATTCGGAATTCCACTTAAGTGGTTTTTGTGGGTTCTTTTTTCTTTTTCTTTTTTTTTCTTGACTAAGTGAAACCTTTCCTACCAATAAAGACATTCCTACTGATCAGTCATAACAATATGACTACTGACAGGTGATGTGAATAGCACTGGTGATCTCCTCATCGTGGCACCTGTTAGTGGGTGGGATATATTAGGCAACAAGTGAACATTTTGTCCTCAAAGTTGATGTGTTAGAAGCAGGAAAAATGGGCAAGCGTAAAGAGCGAGTTGGACGAAGGGCCAAATTGTGATGGCTAGACGACTGGATCAGAGCATCTCCGAAACTGCTCATAGAGGCCCCACCTCACAACTTACAGGACTTAAAGGATCTGCTGCTAACATCTTGGTGCCAGATACCACAGCACACCTTCAGGGATCTAGTAGAGTCCATGCCGACACAATATTAGGCGGGTGGTCATAATGTTATGCCTGATCAGTGTATGCCTGATCAGAGCTCCTCTGAATATTGTAGAGTTTGCTTGATTTTGTGTTTATTTAGGAGGATTCTTTAGGGACTGTCTGATTAACTGATTTTTTTTTTAGAACAGCCAATGCATACTATAGCATTTGAGACTCAGAAGTTAAGAGTATGTAAGAAGTCCTATAGGTTTCTCAAAGCTCTTGGTCCTGACACAGACCACACATTTTGCCCCCACTTTTTTTGCCACCTCATGTGACTCTAGTCTAGTTGTACCGCTGGCCTGCGTGCACACTAACCCTGATTCACTTTACACATTATTTATTGCTTAGCCTCCTTCTCTGGGTTCTCTCTCTCTCTCTCTCTCTCTCTCTCTCTCTCTCTCTCCTACGCCTTCATTTGTTTTTACTTTAGTTTCTCTAGTGGAGTTCACTTAGTGGTCTTTTATTGGACATTGATTACAAAGTGCTGTTTTTTACTTTTTAAAACCTTTAATGACTTAATGGCAGCATTTCTTTCTTACCCCCTGCAGGAAAATAGTCCATCACTCATCCCGTCACTCATCCCTGAGATGTTTCTTTAATGTTATCTCTGAACTATGGATTAGTGGTCCAGAGATTACTAAAAGCACTTTGGATATCTAGATGTGTTTTTACCCAGATTTAAATTGTTCTTCATGCCTTTTAAGGGGGCTTTTTTCCTAAATTGCAATCTGTCCATTCATGGATGTAGTTTCATATAGTGATAATTATTTCAATTGTTGTTGAAAAAAATGCTAATTCTTTTGAATGTCTGTTTAAATAATAGGGCTGGTACAACAAGCCATTTTAACATTAATTAATAATAATTAATAACAGGATAAAATAACTGATATTTAGATTTTATTATTTAGCATTATTTAGATTGGTATTAATTATGGCACCATTGCATGGGAGCATACCTTAGTCACAGTGACTATTTAATCATCTAACATAAAAAATACATACATTAAAAAGTATCATTAGCAATATCTACATACTTGTTCAATTATGGTTACGCAATAGTTACGATAGCATCTGCATCGCATCTGAACCTTTTCTGGTAACCAAATCTTCATGCTTAATTACCAGTTTGTCATTTTTGCTTTAAATCAGTGTTGCTACCTGAAAACGCTGTGTTTGATAAAGGCATATATCTCTGGTCCTTTGGCTTCTTCCGATTCTGGCGGTTAGGTTGAGAACAAACACAAGAAGCACCAATGCTAATTAAAACCAGCTGCTTGGAATCATTGAGCAACATCCGTGGGTTAAGCTCCATATGGCCAAGCAGCTGATGCTCGTACACGCCAATCCACAAGTCTCCAAAATCTTACTGTCTACCTGAATTGCAACAGAGCACATACATGCTAATCAGGGGTGGTGGTGGTGGCTCAAGTGGTTAAAGCTCTGGGTCACTGACCGGAAGATTGCGGTTCAATCCCAGCACTGCCAAGTTGGGCCCTCGAGGAAGGCCCTTAATCCCCCGGGTGCTCCAGGGGCACTGTATCAAGCCTGACCCTGCACTCGGACCCCAACCTCCAAGGATGGGATATGTGAAGAAAGAATTTCACTGTGCTGTAATGTATATGTGACAAATAAAGGCTATTTCAATAAGGTTGGGTCATTGTAAACACGTTCATAGAGCTAAGATGTTAATATTCTCAAGTACGTTATAAAATTAGTGTATGTCTCAAAAGTCCACTAACAATTAACTCTGGTGATCAACATACAAGCCAAATCTTTGCTCTACAACTGAAGAACCAAAACCATGGAGAACTGCACTGTCCCTGAATTATATCATAATATTATTTTACCATTACAGCTGCCCAACATTGATTCTAATATTATTATCATGGTTATTGTAGTTTATCATGGGTGCTGGTTGATATCCTGTTTCTACCGAACTCACTAGCAGGTTTTTTTAATAAACCTCTCTCTCAGCAGTGAGCTGTACTGAATTAAAAGATCTCTGCAGGGAGGAGCAAATGACTCCACCCCCATCCTTGTTTTACCACATGAAACATCCCACAATGCCACAAGGCAGAACGGGCATCCCCCTGAGCTGGCAGGTGTAAGTCTAAAGCTCTGGCTTTGTGAGATGGGCCCTATACCAGAATCCTGGAGCCCCAACATCTCACACACACACACACACACCTGCCAGATAACTACACACCTCCAAATATTGGTGCAATGTCAACAAAGATGAAGCAGGAACAAGGTGGAGAAAAGAAGGACGAGTTTGACAAAGTTAAGCAGAAGAAACTGAACAAACAAAAACATAAATAAATAAATAAATAAATAAATTGTGTTAACCTTGGCTCAGAGTGTAGAACCATTATTCACACTATAGAGAATGACAGACAAAAGAGGATTTAAAGAAAAACAAATGATGATCACTTTAAATCCTCTTTGCTGCCTCTCTTGTCTATATTTGCTTGAGTGAACAGCACTCACTCACCGTGATTCTTCTTTGTCTCTAAGGGTTTTTATTTATTTATTTATTTATTTTTATTCAAATCTCCAAAACCCTGTGAAAGCACTTGAGAGGAGAGGAGGACAAAAAATCTGTAATTACACATGTGATTCTGACAACACCTTCGGTACTCAGTGTTCTTCCTTTTATGTCTTCTGCTACTGTTCCTCGACACTGGTTGGTAGAAACTGCATCTCAAATCTATTTTCAAACTGGGGAAAAAAATACACAAAACACTCTATTTTTACCATCTTTGATATGAAACACAGTGTTTTCAGGTAGCAAGAACAATTCTTCCTCTCTTCAGTTCATCAGCATCAAGTGCTATCATTATTTTAAAATAAAAATAACAAATTCCTCTTTAAGCTTAAGGATCTGGTTACCCAATAAAAAACAAAATGTTTAGATGCACACGTGTGTACACTAGCGTTCAAAAGTTGGAAATTTCCTTGATTTTATCCATTTCAAAAACATAAAATGATTCAGAAGATTTTATAAAGAAAGCTCCACACTGTCACATAGAGGCCCATCATCAGCAACGATCAGTCCTCTGGTTCAATCTTATGCTATGTTTGCTAATCCAAGCTAATCATTTTATAAAGCTAATAGAGTATTTTTGCTAGCACAGCTGATTACTGTTGTACTGATTAAGGAAGCAATAAAAATGGCATTCTTTAGGTTAGTTTAGTATCTGGAGTATCAGGAGTTGTGGATTTGTTTACAGGCTCAAAATGGCCCAATGCAAAGATCTTATTTTACCATGCTGAGAACTTCTCCCTTCATAGAACAGGACAAACTAATTCTAATCAGAACACAACTGGAAAATTCTAAGTGATCCCAAGTGTGGATGCTACTCTAATTACTACTTATAGTGGCACTGGTAGTGTCGCAATTCGAAGGTGAAGGCTTCTGATGATCTAACAGGGAAAGTGTCTCAAATATCCATGACAGGTAGTTATAAAGAATAAAAGAAATATGATTTTTTTTGCATGCTTATTTTAAAAAATCTTGGCTGTAATAGGCATGATGCCCCTTCAGCCATCTGGATTTCAAATTAAAAATGAGTTTCACCAGGTTATTGTCAGGAACAGCTGGACAGTTCCCTGTTAGGCCTGGAGAGGGCGCTGGCAGGTGAACCTTGGAAGCCTGCTTTATTGTGTGTATTTTGTGCCACGCCTTTCCTATTGTTTTCGTTCCTGCCATGTCACCTGTTCCCCGTTAGTCCTAATGTTGTGCCCTATAAATACGGATCCTTTTGTACCTGTCTTTGCTGGTTATTGTTCTATGTTCAGGTCATGTTAGGTTTCTGTTACCTTGTCTTAGTTATTAGGTTTCGTCTTCCCCATGTCTTGTGTTTATGTAAATAAAGCAGCGCTTGTCTGAATCCTGTGAATGGGTCTGTCTCCATGGACCACCACGGAGGTCTGGGTTCACGCCCCGGACATGACGGTTATTTAGTATGAAAGGGAACTTGAAGATATTTGCACATCCACTAGCTCTTACATCTTTACCCTGCTCTTCTAGCATTTAATTAAACATGTTGTATGTTGGCACTACTCTGCTTGATTTATCACTTTGCTTTTGGGTTCTTACTTGTAAGTCTCACTGGATAAAAATGTCTGTTGTGAAGTCAGTCCATAAAATGGCATCATGAATACACCCTAGGGCTTTTTACACTTGAAATTTTTAACCCTGGGTCATCCTAAATCACTGCTAGCACTGGTAACACTGCTCATACTATACCTGGGGTTAATCTGTTATAACTGTTAATCCTGGGTATTCGTTAACAGAGCTTTTCACAGACGTTTGTACATTCCTAAACCCCGGGTTAACGTTCTTATTTGTATATTTGTGGTGTCACTGTCACTGATTGGATGGACAGCAGGCAACCTGTTTACACGATGCACGTTTTCTGTGACTGACATGACATCAGCCTCACTGCTCAATTTATGACTGCTGCCAAGTGTCCAGCAGCAACAAGCAACACTGCTCCGTTTCACATTGAACAAACTTAGCACTGCAATGTGGGGTTAACACCACAAATGCGGTGCTAGCAGGGTTTCATAACCCCGGGTAAAAAGTGGTGCTAACACTGCTTTCGAATTACAGGTGTGAAACGTTTCTTAACCCGGGGTTAAAAGCGGTGTTTAGAATGACGGTAACCCGGGGTTAAGTGCAGTGTGAAAAGCCTAAATTTCACACACGCTCAAACCCAGGGACAATTTCAAGTAAACAATGTACTGTAATTATTGGCATGTTTTTTTTGGAGGAGTTGGAAGAATCTGGACAACTCCAAGGAAACACATGAAGACATGAGGAGAATTAGTGAAGGACCGAACTGCTGACCCTGAAGACACTATCCACTGTACCACCATGACAATAGTTACTGGAAAAGGGACACTTTAAAAGCTGTTATCCCACAGATACTTAATATTCCACAGAAAAAATAGTCATCACAAGCACCTACAAGTCCAATCCATCTGAAAGGTACATTACGTGGCTGAGATTAGTCTCCATCCCCAACATTAGGTCTCTAATGGTTAGGTTGTTTTAAGATTGGAAAGATTCCTGCTCATGTTCATGAAGCTCCGCCCCCAGGATTTATAATGGCCTTTAAAGTAGTGTAGGTAAGATTATTCTTTTGTTCCCTCAAGATTAGTCTCTTTTTCCTCAAGATTAGGTATCTAATGTTAGTTCAGCTCAAGATTGGAATGATTCCCACCCATGTTCACGAAGCTCCGCCTCCAGGATTTCTGTTGGCCTAAATCAATAGTGCCTATGAAATGACTGACATGAGACACATCCACACTCACCTTTCCAAACATTTTTTTTTCAGTGACTTATGACATTTTTGCTAAAGCTACAGATTAATGTCCAGGTTATCGTGCATGAGTAAGGAATAAAAAAAACTGATTGATGTCAATTTAATTAGCTTAGTTCGCAATTCTGTTGTTATAAGCTGTGATGCCAAGATGGCTTCCATGAAATCAGGCAAAATTTAGATTTAGCAGAGTATGTAATGTTCAACTTCAATGAACAGAAAAGGCAATGTTCAGCTTTTATGAATTACCACAAAGAGTAGCTTTTAGTAGAAAGGTTATGACATTTAACGTAAAGGCACAGTGTCTGCACCTTGTCAGGTAATCCATGGGGAGGAGAAGAAGTACACAGCTCATCAACGTCAAACTAAGTTTCAGGGTTTCTCACATATTTTGTAGCAAGCTGTTAAATATTCCATAGGCCTTTTCTGTACAAAATGAATTGTTTGAACATTGTTTCATTGTCATAGAGGCTTTTTATTTTTTTACTCCTGAATAAAATAGATTCACATTGACAATATTTATGGCCTAACTGGTTTTTGAGTTACTGAGGTTTAGATTCAACCTATTAAATTCAAATGACCGGTCAAACCTGGAAATGAATATAAAAACTCAGTAATAAATTGTGGGTTGTGATTTCCTTTAGCTGGAGCTAAATTTAAAATTGCAAACCCCCTGGCTATGCTTCATGGATCCCTGGGGATTCCTAGACCTCTGTTTGAAAACCACCAATTAGATTCCCACAGTGGAAAAATGTGATGCACTACATCACTCGTGGACTGCAATAATTCAGACTTGGTGGAAAATAAAATAAATAAATAAATAATTAAATAAAAAAAATAAAAAAAACAAACAAGCAAGCAAATAAATAAACAAATAAACAGCAGTGTGCTGGAAAATATTTTTTCGGTTAAATAGAAAAGAGGCCGGTGATGAACAAATTTCTCACAAAGAATACAAAGGAAGTACGATTTCCTCTAATCTTCACAAAAACACTGACACATTTACCCATTTTCTTTTTACCTTTGAGAAATAAATTCATGTGACTGACAGCTACGTATAAATGAAACCAGGTACAAACAATTTCTGAACAGCTGTACAAAGAACACAGCTGTCACCTGGATAACTAAATATTAACACCGTGACACAATAAGTCTGTCAAATGTGGACAGATTTTACATTTATTTCAGAGTTTTGTTAGAAAATGTAAATGAACAACCTGGCCTTGCTTGTATCTGTGACTGTAAGTGGTTATTTGTTTGGATTACCAGACTCTTTCAAATAGGTTTAATAGTCTTATATTCGGTTTATTGTAATATTAGAATAAAATACTAGATATTAGATAAATGTGACTCTCTCTCTCTCTCTGGATATTTTTAAGATATTTTCCCTGGCTATGATGTAATTGTCTGCAATGTGAACTCTTCCACAGTCTGAAAAGATCCAGGAATACACTGTATGCTAAATGATCTGACCAGTAAAACGTTCCTTCCTGCTAAAGGTCAGGTGGCATCAGGAATTCAGCATGTGCTAGAGATACAGTTCCATCAAAGAATATAGAAATCGATAAGAATAAAGTTAAAAAAAAAATTGTTTTGTGAAATTCAGTATAAATTTTGTATTGTCTTTGTCTGGGCTTAGGGCAGCTTTTTTAGCTGCTATATTTTTACTTAACTATATTCACCAGAAGACTCCAAAAAATAAATAAATAAATAAATAAATAACTTTAGATTCCTATTGCGATTAAATGTAAATTTACATTTTTAACTTGTAATTTGTATTCTGAACTTTTATATTTCCATTAAGCTGCTTTGAGACAGTTTCCACTGTTAAAGCGCTATGCAAATAAAATTGAACTGAATTAAATTTGTGATTTGTTCACCCATGACAAGCACCATACTGTGTAAAACAATAAGCAATGTATGACTCTCTCACCTGCATGGAGATACTCAATAACATCCATCTTCTGTATCACCTAGCCTTCACAGGGTTACTGGGAGCATATCTCAGGGGATTTGGGGCAGGTGAAGCCCAGGGTGGAGTCCCAACTCATCACAGGGCACAATCACACACAACCTAGTGTTGCCAATCAGCAACAGCTACAGCGCTTGTCTTTGGACTGATGAAGAAAACAGGGTACCTAGAGGAAACCTCAGAAGCATGGGGAGAACTTGCAAACCCTACACACACACACACACACACACAGAGAGATAGAGAAGAGGCAGGAATTGAACCCCTAACCCTGGAGGTGTGAGTAAAATGCACTTTCAACTAAGCCACCATGCTCCCTAGGCAATAACATATTAAGTAATATTTGTAATATTAGAATGCATGCCTTACAACACACACTTCATCAAATCCTACACAGGTGTCCAGATGTGTTACGCTACATGTATCACATTACACTGCGTCATGCAGTGACTAGATATGAACAATGAACCCTGCTTCATTTGCCCTTTTTGATGTTATGGAAAGCAGGAGGCAGGATATGAGGCAGAACTGGCAGTCTTTCTCTTTCATTTCTATTGTGCAGCTGTGTCAGGGTGTGAATGGTGAGCTGGATGTGCTGGCTCTATTTAAAAAAAAAAAAAAAAATCTTTCCCCCTGCCTGAAGGAGGCTGGAAACAGATAATCCACCTTTCATAGGTACCACCACCAAACGGAGAAAATGACCGCAGGTGTAGAATTAGTTTGCATAATGCAAGGTGCAAATGGATGATGTCTGCTGGAGCACGGGAGTGATAACCTTGTCATCTGGTGCGATGTTGTTCTCCTTCAGGCCATGTGACAGCAGCTAGTGCTTTGGTAATAATGATTCTGTACTGATCTTCAGGGCTCAGAGAGGAAAAAGTGACTGTACTCTGCCCTAGCCTTTCTTTTTTTACTTCATCGAAACACTTCTTGTCATCCTCAGAGAGAATTTCCAGTTATTGACCAGGAGTGCTGATAGTATCCTAATCAGACACAGGTCAGAATGATCAAGGTAACCTTCCCTAGCAATGACAAATTAACATTTTTTTGGACATTAAAAAAGAAAAACTTTATCCAGTCAGTGTGTCTTTCAGACCTAGCAAGGTATTGAATGTGTGAAGTGTGTTTGATAAAGTTTAATTTGAGTTAAGGTTAATTAAGGTTTACGCTGGATATGAACACATCCTTTCAATCTTCCTACAGGTGTTTAGTTAAGGCATGTCCATTCCCATGGGTTTTATCGCCATAGAAACAACCTTCAGTTTAAGAAAATTGAAGATGAATGAGCCAGATGACAGCAGGATGGTCAGTTGTTTCATGAGAATGGATAATGATTTTGTTTAAAATGCAGCACTTACTTTAATCCTGAGCAAATTAGGCTAAACAGACACTGTGGAAATGAAGCTTCCATCTGGTCAGGGCCGTGACTGATTTTTCTGTCCTTTCAGTCTTTAATTAGTCATTTGTATGTGAGTTTTATACAAACCTATGTTTAAATCATTACATTCCCAACCATTAAAGCATCAATTTGAGTTTATGAAAGTATAAAAATGACTTTTTAAACAGTAAAGGTCATCTCTTGCGACTTATCTGTAAAGAGGATTCATTTATTGAACCATTTTCTTTTAAGCAATTACTGATGGCATTTTGCATGTTTGTAGAACTGTTAATAAATATTACTTTATAATTATGCGCAGATTAGTTTAGCAGGAAAACATGAAAGCATAAAAAGCAAAACTTTTATTATTAGATGATTCTACCTTATTGATGAATCACTTCTAGCGCATTTATGAAACATCATTAATGTTTATAAAAATGAAACATGAAATTAATTCCATCTAACAAAGGTGTATTAGAAGCACACTGTCTCTCTGATGGACCCCTTTGGAGACATCTATGATATTTTTTTTTAATTTAACAGTGGATCCAGTAGAGGTAGTGCAGTAGAATTGCTTTAAGAAGATAAGAACGTCTCATTTTCAAGAGGTAATCCATAAAATCCTTAAAACTATATGCGTATGCATTGAGTCACACTGATGCTTATTGTGTGGGTGGAAATGACATTTAACAATCCAAAGTGTGCATACATGAGATTAGCAGTTCTTGATTCAACATAGGTAGGAATGGAGGCTTAGTGGTTAGCATGTTTGCCTCGACCTCTGGGGTTGAGAGTTCTATTCCTGCCTCCATGTGCACGAGTTTGCATGTGGATCCTGTACTTCAGGGGTTTCTTCTGGGTAATCTAATTTCTTCTCCTAATCAAAAAACAGGTATTATAGGTTGACTGGCACCTCTGAATTGTTTGTGGTGTGTGATTGTCCCCTGTGATGGGTTGGCACCCCATCCACCTTGTGCCCCAAGTCTCCTGGGATAGACTGCAGGTTCCCTGTGACCCTGTGTAGGATAAGCTGTGCAGAATATAGATGGTTGGTTCAACATATTTTCCGTTTTGATTGTGGTTAAGGTGTTGGATTACTGCTGGGAAGGAAGGTTGTGAGTTGGAACCAAGCTACCACTGTTGGGCTCTTGACCCTCAAATGTAAGTTGTTCTGGATAAAGGTGTCTGCCAAATGCCTCACATGTTTTGACAAGCACCAATACTTCTCTAAAAAGAGACTTCACACCACTTTGAAATACTCTCCAGCATCCAGTGGGTCATGTCTTATACAACTCTACTGAGGGCCAATCACTTGGCTTCCTTGTAAGGTATTAGCTTCAGACGGTATATCATTCGTTACTGATGTCAGTACTACTTCTGGTACAGGTTCAGGTACTACATTTAGTATTAAACTTGCTGTAAATGTTACTTTAAGCAGATTTTAAGCAGAGCTTCAATCTAGAACAATCTTTTATGTGATACAGTTGTTCTATTGGCAGCATGTATACTGAATTTCGATCTATGGCAAGACTTGTGAACTATTTTAATCTTGGCACGAACAAGAACATTCGGGATTTATTCATTTTGATAACAAGTTGTGGATTTGTGGTTAAGGTTTTATACTTCTCTACCATCACATGGTTTTGACTGCTCCTGGAGAATTGCTGAAATGAATCCTGTGAATTGAAAGAAGTTTGCCAAACTGAAATCATACCTCTAGAGTGAACTGGTTATTCAGCATCTTCCTCTATACCTGGTGGTTTGTCTATAATGTGGATTGAATTATAGATATACCATGAACAATTGGTGTTCAGAGGACACCTGGGATCTTTCTCCAGTTACCTCTTCCTGTGTTCTTCATGAAGCAGTCAGTTGCTTGACCTCAAATGTGACATTGCGTTGGGATACACACTGCTTGCATTTTACCTTTCTGGCAGGAAAGCAACAATACTGCACAGTGGAATGCAAACACAGTGTACAGAATACGGTATGTATGGTTTGTTCAATGCCTCATGTGCATAATATTATGCTGAAACAGAGCAAGGCTATAGATTTGTTCAATAATGTAACACTTTCTATGATTCATAATGCATTATAGATACACTTCTAATGCACTATATAGCATACATAATACAGTATATACCAACCAATTGAAGTAAAAGCGTAATATTAGCAACTATGACATTAGGATAATTCTAATTTATTTAGATTGGGGTAATATGAAAAATAGTAAATGTATCTATTTTCTATCATTAAGTAATGCTAGAACATTATTATTATTATTATTATTATTATTATTTTTATTATTATTTTATTATTTTAGTTTTTTTATTGTTTTTTTTTTCATTTATTATTTTTTATTTTTTCTCCTGCATTCATTTAATTTTTTTCAGTTAAAGTAAAAATGCAATATTAGCAAATACAACATTCGGATAATTCTATATAATTCTATTTAATTCTAATTTAATTAGATTGGTGCAACTGGAGTTAAATAATTCTAGAAAATAATAATAATAATAATAATAATAATAATAATAATAATAATTATTATTATTATTATTATTATTATTATTATTATTATTATTATTATTATTATTATTATTACTATATTATTTTTTTAATATCGTCATGGATTCTCCCTCACTCTCCAGCATTCATGTCATTTTTTTTGTTGGCCTTAAAGTTATGAATGTTTAAATGCCTGTTGCATTTATTCATTATATTTTATTTTGCCTCTGCCACTGTCTTGTCATTGGTTAGTTTCCCTAATGTGTTCACCTGTTTCATGTTTCCACCTTAATTTGTTTTGTAATTCTTTCTTGTGTCTCTTCCTCATTGCAAGGTTTGGCACATCACATTGTGCATTTCCAGGCATTGTTTTTTTGTCTGTAATCTTCCAGTTTTAAATCTAATGCTTGTGCTATTATTTGGATTATGGATTAATTCCTTTTTTAGATGGCCTACATGTGTATTAACCCTTGAATATGGTCATGAACCTTATACATAATAAAGCTCCTGCTTGAATCCACACACGTCCATCTTGCCTCATTACACAGTTAGAAGCTAGATTCTTTAGGTCACTTACCAAGATCTCTCAATTGCCTGGGGCTGAGTTTAAAAAAAAGAAAAAAAAGTAAGTAGGCTGACCTTCACAACACACACACTCAAATTCCCAAAAGACGCCGTTAAATAGACAGAAACAACAACGGCAAATTAATGTTTGTGTTAGATTGAAACATAAGTCTGACGCTTTTGATATTCTTTGTCGCAGTCAAGGTGAAGGATAACACACTAGGGCCTTAAATTTTGTGAAGGAAAAAGACATCCTCATCATTAAACCACACTTAGAAACACCCAGGGAATTCACAAACATTAGCATTCTGCACTTATCCCGATGCCAGCTCGACCCAAAGCTCTGCAGAAGCTGAACAGGAAAGCGTGTTTCGTAAAGCTCTGCATGGAAAATGTCATGATAATCCCACCATTAGTGAGATTTATAAGAGGAAAAATTCTCTACAGGTGTAATTACAGCTAATTAGCAAATGATATTTGGTTTCAGACATGCTAATGAGGACAGGGATATATTACGCATATACATGCACTCAGACATCTACGGCATGAGGAATAAAACATCAGAAATGTGATGCATGTGTACAAGACAGGAAACAAATCTTTGCTACACATGGAATTGCACATTGGAGCACTTTAACGTTTATGATCTATACACCAATTTACCTATATTGATTTTGAAGGAATGATTGTTGTAATTCTATTCAGCTACTGAGCATCTGGTAGTTATTTGAAGCATGGGTGTGTTCATGTTGGTTTTCCCCCCAGTGAGATTTATGGGCTTATTTATTGTTTTAGCTATGAATACCCATCTATTTACGATGAGGTATTGTTAGTTATTTGTTACACATGGTCCTTTTCCTGTAATGAATGGTTTGCTAGAGGTTTGCTAGCAATTACTGGCCAAGCAATCATTTCACAACAATACAAACAATGCAATAATTTCACAATGATTCACTCACGAGCAATAATTTCACATTATGTACGCTTATCTATTGAATTTTCTTTGGCCTGGTTAGTGATAGCGATTTTTGTCCATACATTAACTTACTAATTCATTCAACAAGCTCCATAATACATACAACAGACATATCCAGTATATACACATATTTCTTTACATTAACGATAACATTAAAACGAACGAAAAGAAAAGAACGAAAAGTTACATTTACTACCGGATATTAAAAGATGAAAAATGTCAATTCAGCAGTTACTATTGGCAGAGTAAGGCTAATTTATTAATCTGTGTTATACACCAAAGACATTTGGGTTTAAGATCAAAACATGGACGAGAGTTTAGGATTTCTCTTTTATTTTCTGTTTTTTTTTTTTACGCTTCAGTGTGTTAAACAACACAAAACACTGGAGTTTTTGTATCAGATCATCCCATCTTTAAGTGAGTAGAACAGATCTTGAAGTAAATTAAAATAAATAACACTTAATATTTGGTTGCCTATCCTTTACTTGCAGTAACGGCATTAAGTGTGTGACTCACTGACTACAACAAATTGGTTTCTTCACTTGTGTTGATTTTCCAAGCTTTTATCACAGCCTCTTCCAGTTGTTGTCTGTTTTGTGGGTTTTCTCTGATCAGTATCTTCTTCAGGAGTTGAAATGCTGCTGATTTGAGTTGAGGTCTAGTGATTGATGATTGGTGATTGGCCAGTCTAAAACCTTTAACTTTTCCCCCATATAAATTTATTTGTTATGTTGGCAGTGTGTTTTGGATTATTGTCCTGCAGCATGATGAAGTTTCTCCCGATTGCATTTCTCTGCAATTCTGCTGCTATCATCATGAGTTCCATCATCAATTATCATTAATGAGTCTCTTCCAGCCATGACACTACCACCACCATGTTTCACAGATGAGCAGATCTTTCATCACTTTTTCTACATCTCTCTTTCTCCACACTTCCATAACCTTGTTAGAGTTTCATCTTGGTTCTAGGACTTGTGGCTCATTTCTTTCCAGTCTGGCCTTCCAATTCATACTGCTGATGAGTGTTTTTCTTGTGCTATGGCCTCACTTTTTCTGCTCTTGAAGTCTCCTTAGAACGTTGGACTGTGATACCCTCACCCCTGCCCTGTGGAGCTTGTTGGTGATGTCACTGACCGTTGTTTTTGTGTTTTTCTTCACAGCTCTCACAATGTTTCTGTCATCAGCTGTTGTTGTTTTTGCTGCCTGACCTGTTCAATGTCTGTTCCACAGTACACCAGCGATTTCTTTCTTTTTCACGCCATTCCACACTTTTTTATTGGATATGGCCGATGTTTATGCAGTGCCTCTGATTGATTTTTCCCTCTTTTCTCAGCTTCAGAATAGCTTGTTTTTTTTTCTTCCAGGAGACAGCTCTCTGATCTTAAGGTTCATCTTCCAGTTTCAGCAATAATTGCAAAAAATGTGCTGTTCTAAGTTAACACATCTACACACACACACACACACACACACACACACACTGTATATATATCGGAAATTTTAAACTTTCTTCTCATATATTTATCTTTGAGTTTAAAAAAAACAAACAAACTCAAGTGTCTTCAAAATAAATTGAAATAAATTGGCCTTTTCATTCCAATAGTTTTGGAGGAGTCTATATACAGTGTGTCACTTAGTGTTTTCCTCCATATTATTTTCTGTGATTTTGTATTGTTGTTTAATGGTCACTTGAGACAGACATCATCATCTCTTACTCTTCTCTACTCATGGTTATAACCATAAGTGTGATGGTTATGACCATATATATATATATATATATATCAATTCTCCACTTTAAAACCATGGCCAGTGGTGGCTCAAGTGGTTAAGGTTTTTGGTTGTTGACCGGAAGATCAGGGGTTCAAGCCCCAGCACTGCCACTGTTGGGCCCTTGAGCAAGGCCCTTAACCCTCTCTGCTCCAGGGGTGCTGTATCATGGCTGACCCTGCGCTCGGACTCCAACCTCCAAGGATGGGATATGCGAAGAAAGAATTTCACTGTGCTGTAATATATATGTGACAAATAAAGGCTATTTATATTTCTATTAACGTTATTGTCATTTCATGTCTAAGTGCATTCAGAGAGGACAGTGGGGGGTTCTGTGAGACAGCAATGACACATGTAACTTTCAAAGCAAACTTAATGAACCTAGTCGGTGAGGTGCGTGTGAATTATAGATCTGACACTTCCACCACCTCAGATACAGCACTCATGTTCTCAGCTAGACTTGTCGAAAAATCCTGCTCATGGAGTTGTTCTTTTTATTTGTTAGTGAAATTATTTGGTTGTATCTCAATTCAATTCAAACTGGATATAATTATAATGATATTTTTCCAACATATGAACAAACTAGTATGTATACTTTTGACTATGCTAAACTACATTACCCGTCAGTTTAGTCACATATCCCATGGATCAGTCACACCTCTAATAATCCACCTTATTAAGTCTGCATTTGCATCCACCATCTTACCAACTATGAACCTGATCTAGCAGTTAGTCTGTAGTACTATCCATTTCTGTACTAGTTCTCCCGTGAGCTTTGTATATACCCCCCACCCCCATTCATATCTGCTGTATTTCTATTTGCTTGAAACACATTATCCGTTCATTCTGAATGGTGTGTTTGTATTCAATTACATCCCTACTAAGCTAAATCTGGTGAGATCTCATAAACTATCACTTGCAAATCTGAGAATATTCCATACAAAAGCAGCAAGAACATGTAGCGGGAGAGAAATACTCAAATGCAAGGAGAGCAAGGTATTAAAGGAGGATGTCACATTCAGCCAGTGGAACCGATGAAGAATGGGTGTTATGTGAGCTGAGTATTTGATATGTGTAAGAGTGTGTGAAAGAGAGAGAGAGAGAGAGAGAGAGAGGGAGAGTCATTGCAGCAGAAGTTTGAATTGCATTTATTAAGGCTTTTGTCAGATATACAAATGAGTCCAGAATTATAGTTATAGCTATATATGTGGTTATTGAAGCTCATTCATACAGGACAGATTCTAGGAATAATGCAGAGTTAATGGAAAGAGCTTTTAGTTAAAGATCTAATATGAGGTTCAGAGAAAGCTAAAAATAATACCAAGGCCATGCTAGTGCTTATTTCTTCTTGCACTCGGGTGCTAACATAGATCGCAAAAGAATATTATCTGAGCAAAGTTCATGTTCTGCTATCGGTGCTTAAAAAGAAAAAAAAAATGGGGGAAAAAAGGAAATTCAGCATTTGGCATCTAACACCAATAGTGCAGACATGGATTTAGAGACATTTATCTGGCTGCCTCCAATTTCTTCCTAGCCAAAATTTGTGGAGTGAAGCATTACAGTGTCAACTCGACTGTATAAATATTTTATGTGGAAAGGAAAATCACTTGTTTACAGAAACACATTTGGGTTAAAAGAATAAAATAAAACAGATTGCCTTTTAAGGTGATTCAAGCTGGAGGACCCTTCAGAGACAAGCTACACCAAATCAGGCCAACAATGGAAATTCAAGCCTATTCCAGTGAGAATAAAGAAAGAGGTTGAGATGCTGAGTTCAGTGGCTTTTGTAGACTTAGACACACATCATATGTCATGGAGTGACAGCTCTTATGTCAAAGTGCAGGAAGACATCTACTAGTGCTTTCAGCATGGCTCCTGAATATTTTTAGTTATGATATCACATTGATTTATGAAGACAGACTTTTATTTTATTCTGAATAAAGTAACATGTACATACTTAAGAACTGTGTTAGAGTTGTGCTTAGTGGCATGATATACTGTAGATAGATAGATAGATAGATAGATAGATAGATAGATAGATAGATAGATAGATAGATAGATAGATAGATAGATAGATAGATAGATAGAACCTATAGGGCTGCATAGCCTCATACTATTCAGGGTGCCCATGCTGACCCCTGTGCAGCACCAAAAGCGCCAACAATGTGCCTGTGAGCATCAGAACTGGACCACGGAGATGCCCCACATCAAGTGGATGGCCAACTGTGTGTGTGTGTGTCGCTTTCCTGAGGAACACATGGCACCAGGATGCACTATGGGAAGAAGGCAAGCTGACGGAGGCAGTGTCATGCTTTGGGCAATGTTCTGCTGGGAAACCTTGGGTCCTGCCACCCATGTGGATGTTACTTTGACATGTACCACCTACCTAAGCATTGTTGCAGACCATGCACACCCTTTCATGGAAACAGTATTCCCTGATGGCTGTGACCTCTTTCAGCAGGATAATGCACTGTCCCACAAAGCAAAAATGGTTCAGGAATAGTTTGATGAGAACAACAACTTGGCCTCCAAATTCCCCAGATCTCAATCCAATCCAGCATCTGTGGGATGTGCTGGACAAACAAGTACGATCCATGGAGGCCCCACCTCGCAACTTACAGGAATTAAAGGATCTGCTGTTAACATCTTGGTGCCAGATACCACAGCACACCTTCATGGATCTAGTGGTGTCCATGCCTCATCGGGTCAGAGCTGTTTTGGCAGCAAAAGGGGGACCAACACAATATTAGGCAGGTGGTCATAATGTTATGCCTGATTGTTGTATGTCTGTACAATATATGTGCAGTTTGTGCAAATAATACGCATAGTCTACATATATACAGAGATAAACTAGGACCAGCTATGAATTTACAATTATATACAATTCTAATTATATAATTATGTAGAGATAATATAACAGAATGTACAAGATGGAGCACCTTGGTTACAGGCTGTAAAGTATTAGTGAGACATCAGGGTCCTAGTGGTGCAGTGTAGAGTTCAGTAGGTTTATGGTTATAGGATACATTTGTTATGTAATAGCATACATTTGTAAGCTAATGGCCATGGGACATGTTGAATAAAACAATGGCACAAAAGATACATCATGCTATAGGCAACAGTAACAAAAGGGAGTAAACTTAGAGCTTAAATAAGGACAGTAATCAAGAAATAAGAAAAATGGGTCATGTAGTCTGATAGGGCTGATGGGAAAGGAAATCTAAGGGAGCTTAGATTACACACATAATCACAACATGATTTCATTAGCTCATAGTGACAATATAATAATAATAATAATAATAATAATAATAATAATAATAATAATAATAATAATAATAATAATAATAATAAGGTAAATATTTTTTTCATGGCTTATCCAGTCACTTGCTGCGACTCAACAGTAGATCCAGTGTTTTTCACTTCTGTCTAGACTTCACACTTTCCGCTGCTGTGCTTTGAGTAAATATTAGGATGTGCTGGAACAAGTGTTATTTTATTAACGAATAATGAGGGTGGAAAACATCCTGCATTTAACTGAGTAAGAGTTTTTACACAATATCTGTACTTTCACATACAGATTTGTACTTTGATATTTGTCAGCAAATTGACACAATCGCAGTCCATATTTTCTGTCCTGCAAGCATTTGTGCTCTAAATCAGTGGCATAGACATTACTGATGATCTCTATTTCTACTAAAAGAAAAATCAGAGGTATGATGTACACATAGGTATTTTTTTAATAATCTGAATAGGGCACTTAGTTTAGTAACCTGCATAAAACTACTTTGAATACAAGAAACTTTCTATGGGTAAATATTGACATAACTTTTTGAATTTATGTAGCCAGCGGTTAATACAGCCATAATTTGGAACCAATGACAAGTAATATGGAAAATTGTTGTTTGTTAAGATTTCACATATGCAAATTAGTTGTGACCCGGTCTTAAAAGAAAATAATAGATAGCTAAGCTTAACTGCGACGTGAGTCTTATGAATTTGTCCTTGAATAACGACAACCTTAAGAACATATTAGTACATGTTTATTTGTTTAGATGTTCATTAACACTTTGCAGTAAAACATGATCTATAAGAAAGAATATGATTTCAGAAGGACTGAGGGCACAAAGCCTTTATTATCACCACACATACATTACAGCAGAGTGAAATTCTTTTCTTCACATATTCCAGTTGAAAAAGTTGGTGTCAAAGCACAGGGGGAGCGCCCCTTGAGCCAGGTTTTTGGGTTGTTTAAGGGTCTTGCTCAATTGCCCAACAGTGGAGCTTGGTGGAGCTGGGGCTTGAACCCGATCCTCCAATCAACACCTAGAGTCCTGACCACTTGAGCCACCACTGCCCATTTCAAATTGTTCAAATCACCCAAACATCTGCACTGTCTGATGCTGGATTACTTTTATACTGCAATTTGCATCGATCCTTCTTGAAAGACAGAGTAATAATAAATGCCATTAAATTAATCTCAACCTGTTTTGTGCCATTCTCTATCTATTTCTCTGATGCCACTATAGTACTGCTACATGCTCTAGGTGAAGTTTGAAGATGCTGTAATCTATTAACATTTAAAGCCAGTGTTCTTACATTTTTTACTGTTAGATAGAGCATGTTTTAATCACTACATGTAAATTATTACATTAGCTAACAAGCATGTACTTAAGGTGGTCATTATTTCCACATGACTAGTTAAGGTTTTTAACTCATTATTAGTTCATATTTTTGAGCAGGATTATTCCTATACTGTTATTGTAAAGTGTTACCCAAGACACCTTGCACCGTGTACCTTCACAACTTCGACCTCTGTTTAATTCCCAATTCACTAGTGTTTCGTTTTGATACAAACGCGGAGCTTTTCATTGACTTTTATTGCGATAGGAAAATACCCTTTAGTACTTGAGAACCACCAGAATGATCAATCCCAAGCGATTACAGTAGATACCCCGGGAGTGACATCAATGACTTGCTAGAGTGAATGCAGACATGAATAGATGCAGAGTTGAATAGATGAGAATAATTACTATTATGGATCGTCCAAACCCAATAATTGGTATAGTGTGTAAATGCCATTAAACCATTTCAATGGAATATGCCAATACATAATTAAAGTTGTATGATTAATATCTTGCTCGGCACCCCATCGTTTTCTGATCATACTTCCAGGATGTCTATCTTTTGCACCGTTGCTCCTCTCTGAGAGAAATCATTAGTCATTAATCTTGCTTTAATGCTGTTTCCCACAGGCCAGTAGTCGAATGACATTCCTTCCACCCTGTTCTCTATCTTACTGTGCTTTGCTTATTCCTCTGTGAGAGGGAATTTTATTAAATTAGTATTTGTTCCAAATCACTACGTGTTTAATCACCTCTAGTTTGAGAAACTGTTCCCATAGCTCTTAGAGGGAAGAGGAGTTTTTTCGTAGAGCATTGATACTTTACATTGACTTCCTTTGGCTGGCTGTTACTATTCAACTGCTGTGTACACACACACACACACACACACACAGGTTCTTTGAAGGCTTACATTGTTATGAAGCATGCATAGAATTGCTTTTAACCTTTGTTTGCTAGCCCCTAGATGCTATATCAATAAATCTGAAGAAAAAAGTCTTTGTAGATAGATAGATAGATAGATAGATAGATAGATAGATAGATAGATAGATAGATAGATAGATAGATAGATAGATAGATAGATAGATAGATGCCCTTCCTGACACACACACACACACACACAGAACAGCTGTACAGACTCAAACATGAGTGCTTTAACATGCGTCCACACACACACACACACACACACACACACACACACACACACACACACACAGAACAGCTGTACAGACTCAGACATGAGTGCTTTAACATGCGTCCACACACACACACACACAGAACAGCTGTACAGACTCAGACATGAGTGCTTTAACATGCGTCCACACACACACACACACACACACACACAGAACAGCTGTACAGACTCAGACATGAGTGCTTTAACATGCGTCCACACACACACACACACACACAGAACAGCTGTACAGACTCAAACATGAGTGCTTTAACATGCGTCCACACACACACACACACACACAGAACAGCTGTACAGACTCAAACATGAGTGCTTTAACATGCGTCCACACACACACACACACACAGAACAGCTGTACAGACTCAGACATGAGTGCTTTAACATGCGTCCACACACACACACACACACACACACACAGAACAGCTGTACAGACTCAGACATGAGTGCTTTAACATGCGTCCACACACACACACACACACACAGAACAGCTGTACAGACTCAGACATGAGTGCTTTAACATGCGTCCACACACACACACACACACACACACAGAACAGCTGTACAGACTCAGACATGAGTGCTTTAACATGCGTCCACACACACACACACACACACACACAGAACAGCTGTACAGACTCAGACATGAGTGCTTTAACATGCGTCCACACACACACACACACACACAGAACAGCTGTACAGACTCAGACATGAGTGCTTTAACATGCGTCCACACACACACACACACACACACACACAGAACAGCTGTACAGACTCAGACATGAGTGCTTTAACATGCGTCCACACACACACACACACACACACACACAGAACAGCTGTACAGACTCAGACATGAGTGCTTTAACATGCGTCCACACACACACACACACACACACAGAACAGCTGTACAGACTCAGACATGAGTGCTTTAACATGCATCCACACACACACACACAGAACAGCTGTACAGACTCAGACATGAGTGCTTTAACATGCATCCACACACACACACACACACAGAACAGCTGTACAGACTCAGACATGAGTGCTTTAACATGCATCCACACACACACACACACACACACACACACACACAGAACAGCTGTACAGACTCAGACATGAGTGCTTTAACATGCGTCCACACACACACACACAGAACAGCTGTACAGACTCAGACATGAGTGCTTTAACATGCGTCCACACACACACACACACACACAGAACAGCTGTACAGACTCAGACATGAGTGCTTTAACATGCGTCCACACACACACACACACACACACAGAACAGCTGTACAGACTCAGACATGAGTGCTTTAACATGCGTCCACACACACACACACACACACACACACAGAACAGCTGTACAGACTCAGACATGAGTGCTTTAACATGCGTCCACACACACACACACACACACACACACACATTACACTCTGCACTTTGTTTTTGTTTACCACTCTACATTATCGCATTATTCTTTTCGTTTTTTGTAACCATACTCTATTTTAATTGTCCCGAACTGCTATGCCAACTCAATTTCCCTCTGGAGATTAATAAAATGATCCTAATATGCCAGGAATTTAATTTCATATCACATTTGATAGTATGCCATTGTTATAACATCATGTTCTTCTGAGCTATTTTCTCATTTCTGGATATTATCGCATGATTTTGCGTTGTAGTGTATACATCTACAGTATATTTAATGATAATTCACTTAAATATCTTCAGGTATGTTCAAGGTTTTGACATCTAGCAGTTGAAGTGCTGTGATTGCATTCAGTCATTTAGAATTTTTGCATGTGATGTATAATTTTTTTTATACATACGGGATGTGAAATACGAAATACGTTCTTAGTTTTAAATAATTAAAGAATTAAATTGATAGCATTTTTTTTCATTCATTGCTGTTGAAGGTTACTCTATTCTATTGTATATGAAGATGCATGCTATATTTCACTTAGATCCATTTCCTTTTTTTCTTTTTTTTCTTTATTTTTTCCCCCTGACTTCACAATGCAGCATTTTTGGTGATGAAGCAGAGAGAAAGAGAGTAAAAAGAGTGTGGGTTTAAAATTCAGATCAGTGCTCCGCTAATCCGGAGAAATCCACACAATCAATCAAATGAAATTACGATGTTTAAACAGAAGGATAACTCTGAATGACCTCAGTGTTACCATGGAGACTAGAAAGTTATGGCACCTCGGACCAGTCCAGTTGTACCACTCAGCTCACTCAGACGCGTGGCTTCATTCTGCATCCGGTCCTTCAAAAAATAAATAAATTTTTAAAAAATTTGCACTTCAGTGTACTGTTGAATTTGGACTAGATTTGTATAAACATCTAAACCTTTCAGTATATATATTTTTTTCTTCTTGCTGCTGGACTGAATACGTTATTGACAGACCGCTTTTCTCCATTTTCCGCTGAAAAATGAACAGTTTTACTTCATAGAGAACAACAGACTGCTTATAAAAGCTCCTTTTTTTTTGCTAACGACGTTGCTTTATGAATCAGGTGAAAGAGTGCCAATATGCATTTTCATAAAAAGCAGGCTTTAAGCTGGGTGTAAGAGACAGAGTGGCATTCACTGAGAACTATTCATGTCCAGGCTGTGTAATTAAACCTGCATGTAGCTGAGAAACAAAAACTATTCTGTCAGCGTCTGCAGTTTCACTCAGCGTTTAATAAAAGTCCATGGTTATGTTTTGAATTCTGAGCATTAGATTTCTGTTCTAAAATGCAGGGAAACAGAAAGAGGTCATTATTAACCATGAATATCATTCGCGGTCGGCCGGCCGGGTTCATCGTGCGAGCTGGTGGTGTGCCTTTTTTCATAAGGATGCCTGACACTGACATAAGTTCTTTGTGACAACTGACATAAAACTACTTTGTCATTTATGAAAGATTATTACAACAGTTAAAATACAAGAGCTGATGTAAATCTCATACATACAAATACATCAGATCTATTCAGCCACTTGGGCAGATCATCAGAGCTCCTAGCTAGCTTGGGAGATCAGGATCGTTTTTCAGCATTAGCCAGTGTTTTTTCTTGGTGAAAGACACATTATTTGCCGTTATGATCTCTTACGACAGATTTTGTGAATCTATCGCTTTTAGTTTCATACTTTAGCTGTACGTCAAGATTTATAGCCGTTTTCTTCACTCAAGTTAAACTAAAAAAGATGAACAAAACAAAACAATATTTTCAGAATGGAAGCTTCGGAAAAATACACAAAAGGTTTTCTTTTACCAAGAAGTTGAAGAATGTCAGCAGACAGGTGAGATGTGGTAGCTTAGTGGTTAAGGGTCCACTGCTTGGAAGGTTGTCCACAAAGCCTGCAACTGCTGGGCCCTTCAGCAAGACCCTTAACCCTCAGTTGTGTTAAAAAATGTGATGATATGGAAGTCACTCTGGCTAAGGGCATCTGCCACGTGCCGTGAAAGTGAAATATTTAAAGTGTCTCCACATTTGGACATTTCTCTCTCTGGAAATTTACATTTACAGCATTTGGTAGACACCTTTATCCAGAGCGACTTATCTCATTTTATACAACTGAGCCGTTGAAGGTTAAGGGCCTTGCTCAGGGGCTCAGCAGTGGCAGCCTGGTGGACCTGGGATTCAAACTTGTAACCTTCAAATCAGTAGTACAACACCTTAACCACTAAGCTACCATTCCCAATGCAGCCACACATTATGAATGATAATCATTTTTATTATTTCTGACATCGAGACATGGTTCGATATTGTTCTAATCCGTTTTACATGTGGTTGTAATTTGAAGATCATAGGTAGTCTAACACACAAATGAGATCTTGACACTCAAATACCTCCTATGGTATAACTACTGAGTCACATATGAAGACTCATTTGATTGGTTGAATTTTAGAAATGTTAGCCAATCATGTGGCAGGAGTGCAAGGCATGAAATCATGGATTTAATGGCATTAAATGGAACGGTGCGAAAAACAAACAAAAACTGGTTTATTTTTCTGTATAAACTCTGCGTTCTGATTCCTTCTGGTATTTAAAGAAAATTTACACACGTTAAATATTATTCGAATCTAACAGCCACTGCAGAAAATGCCTTCTCATGTCTATGTCATGCTAGGTTGCCTGAGTCTTGTTTAATAATAGAATATTTTATGTGTATCATTACATTATAGTGGTTTAATCAGCATGTCAGCAGGTGCAGTAGTGTCAGATTGATCTGGGCGTTGATTGATTCTGTCACCTTCCCTGTGCTAAAAGATGCATTGTGTGGAAAGATGATAGTGTCTGTAGCATTTCCAAGCGTCCCAGTTAATTGGCTGTCAGGAGTAACAGATTGAGGCATATGAGTGTGTGTGCATCTAGACAGACAGTTTTGACAGTTCCTGTAGGTGACGCACACCTGTAGAGGCAGCCAAGCTGTTGCACTGATATCAGGCATGAGATGAATATTCCTTTTTTTTTTCAATTTGGGGAGACATCACTCCTGAGATCTGATGAAAGAGTTGACTTGCTGAGTCAGATGCATGTGTTTACTTCACTGTGCAAAGGACATGACGTTCTTGTTTATCATACACCGAAGTGCTACAGTTGGTTGTTAGGTTGTTTATCAATGATAGAAACCTTGCAGGAATTTTATAAATAGGGTTTTAGATATGTCACATTTTCACATATGGAATTTTCACATAGCATCAGTGAGAGTTAAATAAATATTTGGACAATTCCAACCTGGAGCTTATTCAAGGGGTGCCAACGAATTACAGGGCGCACACACACACACACACACACACACACACTATGGGCAATTTATTGATGCCAAATAGCATACATCAGGTCTTTGGACTGGGGAGGAAACCGGAATAGCCAGAAAAAACACCTGAAGATCTGCAAACTCCACACACATTGGACATTTTGAACCATATGTATATATATACACACAGGGAGACAGAGAAATCCTTTCGGACTGTTTCCTGAAGATGAGCTCTACTAAAGCACAGAGCTCAGTGATTATGAGGACGATGACCATGGCTTTGCTCAGCAAGAGGAAGCACAAGGCCGAGGTGATGAGCTACACATGAGAAGCCCCATCCCATGACAGGAGTCTGTCCCCACCTCTGAGGGGTCTGTCCCCTATCTGGGGCCCATGAACATCGAGGAGTCCATCACCTTTAAGAAGTCGAGCTCCTTTGAAGAGGCTGTTCTCTTCAATTAACTCATCCCGTTAATATGCCTCCTGCAACCAGGCATCATTTTCATTTCAACACAAACGTCATGGTGTTTGACCAGCCTTCTGTTGCAGGGCAGATGATGATTCCTCTCAAGTGCCAGGGGAGAAGGAGGAGGAGGGAAGAAATGGCAAACGAAAAAGCCCCTCCTAGTAGACAGCACTGTATGGATTACAATCAAGACTTTATGATAAGCTAGCTAAACTCATCACCTCCTCTTCACCATAGGGTGTGGTAAACATCTTTGGTAAGTATTTGTGGTACGTATTTGATGTCTAGCATTTACTGCGGTCGAAGCTAAATATGCTAATCTACTCCATTCGGTCAGTTAAACTCTCCATGTGCTCGTGTAGGTGTCCAGGGGATTCCTACCACCATCACTAACATTATCTGTAAACTGTGATTGTGACTTTAATATTATTGTGCTGTCATTAAAAAATAAGTTAAAGTAGTTAGAGAAATTATTTTTAAAAAAATTAAGTGTTTTCATACATCTGCTTAGTGTTAAATGTATAAACTTTTTTTTTACAGTAGAATGTTAAAGAAGATGTAAATTAAAATCATTTATTTAAATTAAATTAAATTTCTTTTTATTTATTTATGTATTTTAGTGATAAATTATTTTAGTGTAAACATTTTGTATTATATATATATATATATATATATATATACATATATATTTTTTTAGATTAAGCAGTTTATGTTGAGGTCATAAGTTTATGCCCCCCCCCCTTGCTGAATCTGAATAATGTTAATAATTATAAAGAAATAAAAGAGATATTATTCATTGCAGTTTTTTTTTATTTTGTTCCGCTTAAGATTAAGCTATTTTACATAACAGATTTTTACATATAGTCCACAAGACAAAATAATAGCTGAATTTACTGTCCTCAGAGTGAAAAGATGGATCACAGAATCATATAGTGTCTGTTGAAAATATGCAGAAGATGCTGGAAAAGCAAAGAATTTGCAGGACCTGGAGGATTTTTCTGAAGAGCTGGGGGCAGTTTATCTGCTCAGGGCAAACACCAGAACACATGAAGAACGATCCGGAAACATGAAAACAGTCGCTGATCATCCAGCTAACAATGCACAGTACTAAGAATCGAGAGGATTTACACATTTAAACTGGATCATTTGTGTAAATTCAGTTATTATTTTGTCTTGTGGACTATATGTAAATATCTGTTATGTGAAATAATCTTAATCTTATAAATAAAGCTTAATCTTAAGCAATTCCTAAGATCTCTCTTATTTCTTTTAAATGAATAACATTTTGCAGATTCAGCAGAGGGAGATGAACACCTATGAACTCAGCTGTAAGGAATAACACACTAGTAGTGCATTACGATCCCCCAAATACCCCACTAATCCCCCCAACAATAGTGTAAGTGTCCTAATCTCCTAATTAATTCATATCAACCATTATAAGAATGACTTTGTTTATAACAACAACTTTACTGTAGAAACAATTATTAATGACATTAATAGTTATGTATTCAAATTAATAGTTACGTAAAATAATACTTTACGTTATTGTACTAAAATGTATTAATATAATTCACACTTTCCAGTTTGATTCAGTTATTTGTTGCGGTATAAAATATACTAATCCCTTTAAGTAATGTACAGTTTATGATTTTGAATTATCAATAAATTATTTTTAGTTTAATTCAGCACTCTCGTTTCAAGTGTCTCTTTTATTCTAACGCGCTACAAGCATTGATTTTACACATAATTACACTTTTAAAAATACTTTCACAGGTATGAACCTGAACCTGTTAAATCTGTAGAATTAATTATCTACTGTGGTTGTGATACCAAAGAAACTAAATAACAGGTGAATTTCAATGTGCAGTTTTATCATTATGTGTTTAAGTCCATTCTGACAAGTCCTTGTAAGCAATATGTTGGCCATGCTGAGTTTTTAAGTAGCATCAACTCTGAAAATGGAGGAAAACATAGAGAGTTGTCATGGTCAGATAGACAGGGGGAGCTGGAAACAGTTTGGATTTCCTTTCTTCAAAACATAAAGGGATGGCCTTATCTTGTTCATCTAAAATTTAAATGGACTGGATTGAGGGTCAGTTAGAGGTCTACTGAAGGTTCCATCACTGTTAATGTGGAGGTGGGATGATTTGAACTCATCACCTTCTGATCAGCAGTTCAGTATCACTGCCTTAACTACTGATCCACCACCAAGCCAGTGAGCCTTATTCTCGCTGTTAATCTGAAGTCAACACTAAAGCTTAGCTTTAATGACAGCTGAGTCAGAATAATCTTTAATGATCTACTGCACTGAGATACAATCCAAACAAATAGATTACTGCAGGCAGATCTCTCAGATTTTAACTCTTCTCTGCAGTAGATCAATATGAGAAAACAAAAGCAACTCTGAAATGAACCGCTGAGACAAGGGTGAGGCTAGAAACCCTGAGCTTTATGAAAAACAGATCACACTGAGCTCCTCGCTCCACCCTACTCCAACTGTCTATGTATTAAAATTAGCGCTCAGGCACACTAGCACATATGACACTATTTCAGAAGGCTGTTGAGGGAGATAACGCTGAGGTCCAGCTTACTAAATCTATAGAATATGCAAATTACAGGAGATGCTGATAGTCTTATTTCTGTTAAAGAAGAATTTGAATGGTCAGTGAGCCATTCATACCATTTTATACCATTATTTTTAGCATAGCCTTGCTTATTGCAGATTTCTCATCCAGCTTCCTGTCCGATTATTTTTCCACCTTTTATGCATCCGGATTACGGGACCTGCTCGATACTCTTTCCCACTCTGTACTGAGCTCATCTCTGTAACAGTAACTAAAGAGAAAAGCATGAAAATTTTGACCTTTCTTCTTCCATTGAGCTTCCACTGATCTTCAGAAATTCAGATGGTAGAATGCCACAACCTAAAAGAATCCTGGACAAGGGTGTTCAGTTTAATGTTCCAGTCATTGAAATGGTTTCAACACATTAATAAAAGATTTTTTTTAATGAGATATTGAGTTATAGTGGGATAGAATACGTAAAGTCATTGATCTGAGAAGACACTTTGTTGTGAAAGACATTTTGGCCTCCAAAGGTCTGAAACGCTGTTGAAAATCTGTGATTACATTTCCATTTAAAATTTGAAATAAACAGAAAGTTTAGGAAATTTGAAATATTCAAAACAAAGAAAGTAAAAGTTTAATATGTTGAATATTTAATATTTAAGATTCTGCACTATTTCTAGGTCATATTTAAATGTATGCAAATTTGTGATACTGAGCATGTTAACTACTTTGTACAAAAGGTCAGAATTTCCTCATGTCTGATCTCTTCTATTGGATCATGTGTTCAGATGACTGATGGATTTGATCTAATGGATCAAAAGGTTTTGCAAAAACTTGTGGAGTCCATACCAGCTCAAGTCACACTGTCATTAAAGCAAAAAAAAAAAGGACAAACCTAATACTAAGAAACTCTGAAATTCATGTCAGCATTTCAAACATTCTACTTTTTACTCAAGTTGTTGTCACTGGTAAAATTTGTATTAGCAAACCCCTCTTAAATAAAAACACTTTCATTAGTGCTATAATAATAATAATAATAATAATAATAATAATAATAATAATAATAATAATAATAATAATAGCAAATAAAAATGTTTTATTGTTTTACAAGATTGTATTGTAAATGATACCTGAAAAAGACTACATAGTGGAATTACTGAGATAGATCTCACAGTTCTGACAGTGTTGAGATGGGAAGAAATTCTGTTTGTGTCAACCTTGAGGTTTAAATTTATATGCTACGTAATGCACAGAGACGTTTCAGCAGCATTTCTCCTCTCCTTCAAGCTACTGCAGCGTGGTGCTGAACGGACAGCGCCAATTCAGCACCCCCTGTGTTGTGGACACCCGGGAAGCATGTGGCCATGGGGCAGGGCCGGAATTGTACAGCAAAAATCCAGCGGCCAATCAGAGTGCCAAACACGGACACAGAAGAGGACAACGCTCCCTGAAATCACTGCGCCCCGCCAGCCTCCTAGATCCTGTCTTGTCACCTCTGCCTGCACTCAGCCAAGCACGCCAGCCTCACAGATAAAACTCAATATTTCACTTTTCTTCCTCTGCACTTACATCTACCAGAAAAGACTGCTGCATTTGAAACACTGTGAATAAATTGCACTGAGCTTATCCTGTTTTTGCCTCTGGTGTGTCTGTGTTCAGCCCCTCACAGCCCTTACACGTGACAGCTAGTAAAAACTTGAATCAGTGCATACTAGTAAAGTGAGTTGGCTCAGTGTGTTGAACTCCTACAGCACTGCCAAGATTGGGTTCTTGAACAAGACCCTTAACCCACTGCTCAGTTTTATCCTGCTACAGTTGTATTTTGCTTTATTTCACAGCCAAATAAGCAATGGGTTACATTATATTTTGTACTGTGTACAATGATACAGTATGCTACTTTAAATACTTAATTATTGTAAAACCCTGCTGCCAGGATATGACTAAAACTTACACTCAATTTTCTTACAGCAGATTAAAAACAACAAGAGTCATGTTGCTGAATAAAACCATTCTAGATTAAATTAATGAAACTAATTATCTAAGGTTATGTTAATTAGTTGTTATTTATGTATTTATTTGTTTGTTAGTTTTTGCTTTATCTACATAACTGATAAATCTATCTCAAAATATGAGTGTGTTTCCAATCAGCTATGTGATACATCTTACAGATGTCTTGAATGCACACTCTGTGCTGTGGTCATGGAAGTGGAAAATTAAATGTCTTTTATTTTTTTAGTATTTACTTCTAACAGCCAGAAAATACAACCGATATAGTGACCAGTGTTAACCAGTGACCAACTTAGCGACCTTGTCAATAGATGTTTAAAAACCCTTTAACAAAATGATTGCAGTAAAGGAGCCTAGCAATAGGCTCAAAATGTTAGCCACTGTCCTGCTCTTCCTATGGCACTCCAGCTCACAGCTGCTGGTTAAAATAATTAAAACAGGAGGTTTGTTTAAATCATAAGCAGTGTATAAAGCCTGACTTTGTAGTGCTTGCACAAGCCAATGACTCAACAATCAATCACCATTTTTCCCAGCTACCAATCACTGATCAGCAATTTTCCCAACAACCAATCCCTATTCACCAGTTTTCCCAACAACCAATCCCTGATCACCAGTTTTCCCAACTACCAATCCCTGATCATCGGTTTTCCCAACAACCAATCCCTGATCACCAGTTTTCCCAACTACCAATCCCTGATCATCGGTTTTCCCAACTACCAATCCCTGATCATCGGTTTTCCCAACAACCAATCCCTGATCATCAGTTTTCCCAACAACCAATCCCTGATCACCAGTTTTCTCAACTACCAATCCCTGATCATCGGTTTTCCCAACAACCAATCCCTGATCACCAGTTTTTTTCAACTACAGATCACTGATCATCAATAACTAACCACCATAGTCCCCAACAACTAATCTCTGCTCACCAATTTTCCCAACTTTTCCCAACATTTTGCCAATCACTGATTATCAATAACCCAAAAAACATTGTTCTCAAATACCTATAACTGATCATTATTCTTCCCAACTACCAATCACGAGGTCATGATTTTTCACAGCTACAAATCACTGACAATCAATAACCCAAAAACATTGTTTACAAAGAATAATAACTGATCATAATTGTTCCCAATAACCAAGCATTGATCACCATTTTTCTGAACTACCAATCACTGATCATCAATAATTTATCACCATTGTTCCCAAAGGCCAAACCCAGTTACCACTGTTCCTAATAAACAATCACTGATCACCATCATTTCAAACAGACAGTAACTGAATACCATTGTTGGTTTCATCTGCCCAAATGTTTCCTCCTTTTAAAATCTTTCCTGTTGAAACAAATAGTGTATAAGTGCAATATCACACCAGTTTCACTCTCTTGGACACATCCTGCCTCCAGTATCTTCACTCCCCTCCCGCCTACCAGGATGTCACAACAGATTTATTCAGGCTAACATTTTAACCATTTTAATCCATCTGTCAGTGACAGCAAGCTGACAGTGCAGTGACACTTGAAGTATTTATGACTGCGATCAACTCCTTCTCCAGTACTGCCATATACCTTCCACTAATAGCTTCCTGTCATTTAGGGAATGAGGTTGACCGTTCTGATCGAGCGATTTACCATGCATGACTTTTTTTTGATGCTGTTTGATTAGCAGTGCAATTTGAAGATGTTAATATGTGGAACAGTCTGAAGCTTATCACAAGCAACATATTGTATTTTATACAGAAATGAAGACACCAGCCACTGTGACTAGCCATGTTTTTTTTTCAGATCTTGACTGTTCTATCAGTCATTCACTCAATCAATCAAAACATTTGGCAAAACTAACCGCCTGTGACGTGAGATTGAACAAACTAGAATTTAGAAACTAGAATTTAAAGAAACACACTCCCTGAAACACATTAAATATATTTAGAAATGGATTTTTTGGTGATGTGTTTAATTTTTTGTGAGGTGCTAATTTGTTCCATTGGTATTTGATATATACTTGTGAGATGTTAGTGTTTGTTTTGAAGGGGAATAAGACTAGAACAGTCATAAGGAGGGTTCAGTGTCATAATCAAAAGTGTTGGAATACTTGGTTTTTAGTTTGAATCCCAGGTCCACCAATCTGCCACTGCTGGGCCCAGGAGCAAGTCCCTTAACCCTTAATTGTACAAAATGACATAATTGTAAGTTGCTCTGGATAAGAGCATCTGCCATGTACATGTTATAATAGGTATTACAATTCCAGACATTAGAGATAATGATCAGGTTGTGCTGTATCTCCTACAGAGCAAGATCTTCTTTCATCACTCATATTAATAAGAATTCAATGTAGATATTGTGGAGACAGCTCATGTAGTTGTGCTAAGTTACAGCTAGTTAGCACTCTAGTGTGATGGTATTGCTGGCAGTATGAGCATACTGTAAGATAAGGAACTGTTTTGTTTCAGTAAAATATATAGCTGAAAATGTGAGAGAACTGAAGGAGCCTAAAGGACTAAAGCTCTGCTGCATCACCCTATTTTGGTCACATTCCCACTAGCATGAATATCAGTGGGGAGTCAAATGGCATTCTGGGTAATGTAAAAAACAAAAATGCACACCATAGATTGAATTTCACTAATAAAAACTCCTGGATACAACTAGATTACCACATGCTAATTCTAAATATCAATATGCAAGTCATTCAGGGTGAAAATTTGCTTTAATTATAGAGCAGTAAGATAAAAATGGTCAGGGAACAGTCGAGCTGATTAAAGAAGACATACACGCACAAGGAGACATGCTAAAAGTGGAACATATTAAAGAGTTCTTATGTTAATGAGCAGTAAGGTTACCTGCCAACATGGCTTTTATATTAACAGAGTTACCAGTGCCAGTTTTCTCCCCGCATTTGGAGTGTAGGAGGGTGTTAATTTCAGTTCCTGGTCATATTGATAAAATAGACTTTCTAAATAGCTTTTCATCGGTTATTTGTAGCTTCAGAGGGTAGTTCTGTAGTTAGATATCTGACATTTTACTATGCTTGTACTGAATAACGTGCACTGTACTGTAATAACTTCATTTATATAGTAATATCACATATTACACCTGCAAAATCACAACTAAGTACAAAATTAACAAATTTCTGCACTTACAGTGTGTTACATTATTGGTTGCTTGATGCTTGATGGAAAAAAAGGGCTCTAGTTCCAGGAGTCATGGGAAAAGAATATGAAAAAACACTGAAAGCATGTCTTATATACTATATTGTCAAAAGTTTTGGGACACCTCTTCAAATCATTGAATTCAGGGGTTGGGCTCGGCCCCTTAGTTCCAGTGAAAGGAACTCTTAATGCTTTAGCATACCAAGACATTTTGGACAATTTCCTGCTCCTGACTTTGCGGGAACAGTTTGGGGATGGCAGTGGTGGAGTTAAAATATATATATATATATATATATATATATATATATATATATATATATATTATTTAGTTTCGCTGCCTCTGACTACTTCAATTATCCAATCAATGGATGGGAAATTTCTGATGTAATCGTAATTGGAAAGCCTTCCCAGCAGAGTTGAAGCTGTTATAGCTGTAAAGGGCTGGACTACTCCATATTAAATTCATGTGCATGTAAAGGCAAACATCCCAGTTTTGACCTTACTCGCAGTCTCCACTCTAATTCAGCAGCACAGGGTCATCCCCAAACTGTTCCCACAAAGTTGAGAGCATGAAATTGTCCAAAATGTCTTGGTATGCTGAAGCATTAAGAGTTCCTTTCACTGGAACTAAGGGGCCAAGCCCAGCTCCTGAAAAACAACACCTGAATTCAATGATTTGAAGAGGTGTCCCAAAACTTTTGCCAATAGAGTTTATATTTTCTTGCTGACTCCATTAGTTTTGTAAATGTATGATCATTACCTCTGAAAGTGAAGCTTTTTGATTCATTCTTCTAAAACTCTCTTTCAACACACATTAGAATACTGTTTTCACAAATACTAGTTTTCTTCCTTACTAAAAAAATAACGTTTTTAGATATATGAAACGCTGAAAAGGGCATAAAATGGTCTTTATATAAGAGTCAAATAAAGAAAAAGTTCAGATTTGCCAATAAAGTATAAATGATGTTTACTTAATAATAAGTCGCCTATATAATACACGAGAAAGTCAACAGGAAAAGTTAAAACAGAAAAGAAAAATAATCTGCATAAAAGGTTTTATCTTATTATGATAGGCACATGAGATGAAAATGAAACTGTGTACAGGCATTTTAAAAACTCTGTGAAGGAACGACAGTAGCTACTTTTTTGGAAATAATAACAGGAAGTAACTTCTCTCAAACGTTCCACAGCATTAAACACGTAAAAGTATGACATTGTGACCTGTTTTATATATTTTTTATACTACCATTTGTTGTAAATCTTCTGTGCATTTATTGAAAGCTGTGTTTCATAAGCAGTGACTGCAATAATCTATTGTTTCTTGTGCTTCTGTTGTTGTTTATCACCTGGATTTGATAAATCAATTCAAAATAATTAAATCATTGTTCCATTTCAATATTATATATTTCTTTTAATTTATGCCTCCAAGCCCTTTATTATATATTTTCTTCCACACAGTCTTCAAATCTTGAAGGTTCCATGGGCATCTTCTATCAACTCTGATCTTTAGTTCTGTGCATAGATTTTCAATTGGATTCAAGTCAGGTGCTTGTTGTCATGGCAGCAATCCAACATAGTTTTATAATATCATTGATTTAGACTTTAAAAATGTGTACCCATATGAAAGAAAATGGATTCAATACCTCGGGGTGTCCGTGGACAATCAACTGTCCTTTCCCTCCCATGTTGCTAACGTGACACCCTCTTGTCGGTTTCTTCTGTAGAATATCAGAACGATTCGACCATTTCTATCCACACAGCCTACTCAGGTGCTTGTTCAGTCTCTGGTCAATTTCGAGACTGGACCACTGCAACTTTTTACTGGCAGGTCTACCTCTGAACGCAATTTGTCCACTTTAAATGATTCACAATGCTGCTGGATGACTTGTTTTCTACCTCCCACTGCTGCTCCTCCACTGGCTTCTGGTAGCTGCACACATCAGATTCAAAACCCTGACGCTTGCCTACAAAGCCAAGAAAGGACCAGCACCATCTTACCTCAAAGATCTTATTATTCCACCCACTGCACCTCGCTCCCTCAGATTCACTAGCACTGTCCGACTGGTCCCACCATCTCTCGGGGTAAAAGGTAGGTATAAATCTAGACTCTTCTCTGTTCTGGCACCGACTTGGTGGAACGAACTTCCCCTAGATGTCCATACAGCCGAGTCACTCAAAAGACGACTGAAGACCAACCTCTTCCTGTAACACTTAAACGAGCCTGTTGTATGTTATATGTACATATTTTTAAGTCTGTGACCTATTGAACCAGTGTTATTCATTGATAGAGACTTTTTAAAGCACTTTTCTGGTTAAGAGCGTCTGCCAAATGCCAGAAATGTAAATGTAAAAAAAATAATTAATTCTTGCTATCCAGTCAGAAGCTAGAATTCCCTTTTATATTGTGTCACGTCTAAACATGTCATAATATATGTATTAACTTGAGCGCACAGATAAAATTAGCATGAGAAGTAAGACATCATGACATCAAACACTGTAACAGCTCGAATAATGTTTATATATAATGGCACTGGATGTAAACTAGACTGACAACTCATCACAGCATGACATGTTTATGACTTAAGGCAGCCTTTCAACAAAGAGTCCAAATAAAGTGTTATGGAAGTCACAGACACTGCTACTGTAACATAAACTACAAGAGACGTTTAGTCTGGGTTCAAATACATGTCAGAAGGAGCGCATAGCACCATCAGGTTACATTCTGCACACAGTCTTGTCGTTCATATATATATGGATTCACAAGCAAAGACATTTATCTCAGGACAAAGCACCACTTCCAATACACACAGGCAAGCCAGTCTAAACAAATGATAAAGGATAATGCCATGTCCCCAGTGAGGCAGTGCTTCAATATATTATTAACAGATGCCTATATTAGCTTTGCATGCAATTAAACTGCTATTCCTTTGACAAAACCAACCGATACTGTCGTAAGGTTTTATTGATTTTCTTTGTGTGTATGTTTGTGTGTGTGTGTGTGTGAGGGACTGTGTCTCCGTGTGTATATGTGTGTGTGTGTGTCTGTTTGTGTGGATCTGTTTGTTTGTGTGTGTGTCGGTATGTGTCTGTGCCTGTGTGGGTGTGTGTCTGTTTGTGTGGATCTGTTTGTTTGTGTGTGTTTGGGAATGTGTCTGTGCCTGTGTGTCTGTGTGTGTGGGTGTGTTTGTGGCTGTGTGTGTGTGTTTGTGTTTGTGTGGGTGTGTGGCTGTATGTGTTGGTGTGTGTGAGGGTGTCTGTGTGCCAGTGTGGTTGTGTGTGACTGTGTGTGTAGGTGTGGCTGTGCCTGTGTGGGTGTGTGTCTGTGTGTGTAGGTGTGGCTGTGCCTGTGTGGGTGTGTGTCTGTGTGTGTAGGTGTGGCTGTGCCTGTGAGGGTGTGTGTCTGTGTGTGTAGGTGTGGCTGTGCCTGTGTGGGTGTGTGTCTGTGTGTGTAGGTGTGGCTGTGCCTGTGAGGGTGTGTGTCTGTGTGTGTAGGTGTGGCTGTGCCTGTGTGGGTGTGTGTCTGTGTGTGTAGGTGTGGCTGTGCCTGTGTGGGTGTGTGTCTGTGTGTGTAGGTGTGGCTGTGCCTGTGTGGGTGTGTGTCTGTGTGTGTAGGTGTGGCTGTGCCTGTGTGGGTGTGTGTCTGTGTGTGTAGGTGTGGCTGTGCCTGTGTGGGTGTGTGTCTGTGTGTGTAGGTGTGGCTGTGCCTGTGTGGGTGTGTGTCTGTGTGTGTAGGTGTGGCTGTGCCTGTGTGGGTGTGTGTCTGTGTGTGTAGGTGTGGCTGTGCCTGTGTGGGTGTGTGTCTGTGTGTGTAGGTGTGGCTGTGCCTGTGCCTGTGTGTCTGTGCTTGTGTTGGTGTGTGTGTGAGGGTGTCTGTGTGCCAGTGTGGTTGTGTGTGAGGGTGTGTCTGTATGTGTAGGTGTGGCTGTGTGTGTTGGTGTGTGTGTTGGTGTGTCTGTGTGCCTGTGTATCTGTGTGCCAGTGTGGTTGTGTGTGAGTGTGTGTGTCTGTATGTGTAGGTGTGTGTGTGTGTCCGTATGTCTTGGTGTGTGTGAGTGTGTGCCTGTGTGTGTTGGTGTGTGTGAGGTTGTATGTTTTTGTGTGTCTGTTTGTGTGTGTGTGTGAGTGTGTATCTGTATTTGGAAGTGTGTATGTGTATGTGAGGGAAAGGCGGGGTCTGTGTGTGTGTGTATGTATGAAGAGAGAGAGAGAGAGAGAGAGAGAGAGAGAGAATAACAACAATCCAACCGATTCATCACACCTTTGATGGTTACTGCTGAATCCAGATAAATCGGTTTTCTGTCAGTTTGTGAGTCTTGTCCAAACAAATACACACACACACACACACACACACACACAGAGTTAGTTTATGTTTTACAGTACAGAAGCGATTTTGTATTCTTCAAAAAAAATGCACAATTTACTAGACATAAACACAGATTAGAAGTGGTGTGCTGTTAAAGGAAAATAATCAGTGATTGAGAGATGAGATGTCCAAACATGATCTTCTAATCAGTTATTTTTCCAATAACAATACATCCCTAAGTATTTTATTCCTCTTTGTCAGGAGTTATTGGGGCAGTTCCTTGCCAGACCACTAGGGGGTCTTGGCATGTGGTTTATTTATGATTGTGTTATTCCTACGTGGGTGGTGCCACACTCTTTCCTAATGTATTTTCTAGGTTTCTCACTTGTCCCTTGTTTTCCCTTGATGTGCTGCTCTATATACTGTATGTTTGTCCTGCTGTCTTGGTCGGTGTCAGTCATTATTCTTTTTATGTGTAACAGTGTATGTGTTCCATAAGGCCAGATGCTGTGTTATTTAGGTTTTTATGGCATAGTCATATTTTGTTGAGGTTATTTACACCAATTAGGCATAATATTATGACCACTGAGAGGTGAAGTGAATAAGACTGATGATCTCCTCATCATGGCACCTGTTAGTGGGTGGGATATATTAGGCAGCAAGTCAACATTTTCTCCTCAAAGTTGATGTGTTAGAAGCAGGAAGAATGGGCAAGTGTAAGGATTTGAGCGAGTTTGATGAAGGGCCAAATTGTGATGGCTAGACCACTGGATCAGAGCATCTCCAAAACTGCAGCTCTTGTGGGGTGTTCCCGGTCTGCAGTGGTCAGTATCTATCAAAAGTGGTCCAAGGAAGTAACAGTGGTGAACCGGAGACAGGGTCATGGGCGGTCAAGGCTCATTGATGCACCTGGGGAGTGAAGGCTGACCCATGTGATCCGATCCAACAGACGAGCTACTGTTGGTCAAATTACTGAAGAAGTTAATGCTGGTTCTGATAGAAAGGTGTCAGAATACACAGTGCAGGACGGGTCAGGGCTGTTTTGCCAGCAAAAAGGGGGACCAACATAATATTAGACATAGTCATAATGTTATAGTTATGGTTTGTTTCTGTAACATTTAATGTAGTTGCGTTAGTTTTGTTTTGTTAAATAATGGCCGCGCACGTACTGGAACCCTGCATTTGGGTCTGAGCTGCTACTGTGGGCGACTGAGCTTACGACAGAGCTCCGGGTGCGATCCCCACCATCAGTATACAACACTCTTATACAACAGTATTAGGTTACAGTCTGTAATTGTTATGTTTACAGCATCATTTAATGACACTGCACATCTGCAAAACTAACATAATAATCAGCGCTAACATAAAATTCCATATCACATATTACTACAAAAACAATAATAATATATTACTACGATTAGAGAATAAATTAATCTACACCCTCATTTCCGAGGAGTTCAGTATTTAGCTGTTGAATAATAATAATAAAAAAAAAAGCATGAAGCATTATTGTCAGGACTTCCAACAATACTGCTCTTTGTTCTGGGATATGTTTTATTGAACTCCCTTAAGGCTACAGTGTAAACACACACACACACACACACACACAGACACACACACACACACACACAATCCATAGACTTCCACCGTCATATCTCTAACCAGGGTGACAAGCTTGCAAAGATTCTATTTAGATGCTGAGCAACATCTCATCATCTACACGACAGCACACCAGATAAAACTCTATATTCAGCTAACCGTACTCAATAACAACCCCACATTGTTTGACAGCTACATCCACTACAAGTGTTTTCAGCAACAACAAAAAAAAAACCTCAAAGTACGTATGCGTAAATATTTCTCTTAGGTGAACCTTTAAACCCTTTATACTAGACGTAGCCTGACATTTCATTTTGCAATGTTAACTCACGTTCACACGTACGGCAGATTGTATCGCTGCATGTCTGTAGTCGCTGTATTATGAAGTCGACAGTAGACGTTTCTACTCCCGCTTGACAGCAAGTCAGTTTTCCTGCTGTGAAAATGAAAGATTCTGGAGGGAGATTTGTCGTTCGGGTATAAAATTCACCCAGTGTTTATATGCATCATATCATGTGGGATGAAGGAGAAGCGAACAGTGTGTGCTCTTTGCCATGGATCATGTAGGCTCTACTGTCTTCACTTTCATTGCTAGTTCCTTCATTGACTTGCTCCATATCTGCAGAAGCTTTTTCACGTCGCTGGACACGCCCACACCTGGTCCACCAGCGCTTATTGTTGCTCATGTCACTGAGGTTATTTTGTCACTGTATGTGTGAACGCAGCATTAATATTAACTTTGAGTGACACCGTACTTCTGGTGATCGTCTGAGATGGTTAAAAATAACCAATTCTTTAGAGTCTGCAGAATATAAACCCAATTATTGCTGGGTTGGTCAAACACAAGAAGCGTTTCCTCCCACGTTCCTGTATTTGCTCTCATTCGCGTTCATTTATCATTCATTGTAGTAAGACTGTAGATCATGAAATGCTGTAAACAGTAAAGGATAAAAGCAAAAAAAACCCTTGTATTTTGAGCTCACTAAAGCATAAAACATGATGCGTTGAACTTAGCAGAATAGTGTGATTTATTTCATTCATCTCTAGTTGTAATCTGTTGCTGTAATTCTGCGTGTTTTCTGTTCAGAGGGTAATATGTGGATTGAATGGGAAAGGTGAGCAAACTGGAATTTCTATTCGTTTCATCGTGTTTTTCATGCTAGACTTTGGATATTGCATAAGCAATAACTTAATCAGGTGTTTAATCCAAATTACAAAATAATCATTTACAAATGCGTACTATAATTCACACCAGATTTGTTTCTCCAGTGTATCCAATTTACTCCACCACACTATTAGATGCCACCCGTGCAACCATGCATAACTTACAGCAGGAGTATCACAAATAATAAAAGTATCTTCAGTGTATGTACTTCTCATTACAAGATTGCAGTAAAAAGAGTTTCTACCGATATTATAGCCACTTTATAGGCACTAACACCGTATATGGTTTTAGGCAGAAGTCAGATTTAACTTTGCCCTTTTAAAGGTGAAGTCTCTTTAGTGCTAAACCACAACTTCATGCAGTAGATATCCACTTTAAGTGTCTTCTTTCTCTCAGAAACAGTGGTTTCTGCCTCTAAGGCATGGTCTAATCCTTTTCCCTCTGACTCAAACCAACCTTCCTCATTCGTTCCCCAGTCAATCTCACCCCCCTCTTACTGCCTCATCTTCTGACTACAAAGGGCCAAATTCCGACTTTGGAAAAAGCCAAACTGTGATGGACTGGGTCTCTAAAATGGCAGGTCTTACAGTGATTAGTACCTGACAAAAATGCTCCAAGGAAGGCTAGTGCTCCAAGGTGAAGTGGTGACAGAAGTGACCACCTTGCCCAAGGCTCACTGAGCAAAGGCTAGCCCATATGGTCCGGTCCCACAGAAGAGCTACTGTAGCACAAACTGCTATGACTAAGGTGTCAGAACACACAGTGCATCAAAGTCTGTTGTGTATAGGGCAGGGTAGCTGCTCTGGCATATTCATGTGGATGTTCCTTGGATTCATGGCATTCTTGGATTCACGCCTTCATGGCAACGGTTTTCCCTAATGGCATAATACTTCCTGCCAAACTACAAAAATAGTTCAGGAACGGTTTGAGAAGCATGACAAAAAGTTCAAGGTGTTAACTTGGGCTCTAAATTCCCCAGACCTCAATCTGATTGAGCATCTGTGGGATGTCCTGAACAAACAAGTCCGATCCATGGAGGCCTCACCTTACAGGACTTTAAAGATCTGCTGCTAACATCTTAGTGCCAGATACGACAGCACACCTCCAGAGGTCTTGTGTAGTGCTGGTAATTTTGATTCCTCATTATTTTTTCATACAGAAAATTGTCTGGTATATATCAAACATCCACTTGTTGATAAGTATTCTTTTAGATATATTTAGACCAGTATTTACATCACAGTACACATGTGCAAACTGGCAGTAGATAATAAAATATGAATTACCTTGAGAGTCCGGAGAAAAGAAAGTGTTAACGGTTGTAGTAGTGTAGTATGAGAGTCTTATCACCTGCCACACACAGAACTATTGTGCAACATTAGCAAGGTTACCGTTGCTGCACCAAAACTAATTAATTTCCTATAACCAGGAATGTTTTATTTCTCATATACTACAGCAAAATACCATCCATGAATTCATCTATTTTATAAATCGCTTATCAGACACAGGGCCATAAGGAGTCTAACCCAGGGGATTCAGGGTCCAAAATGGGGGACAGCCTGGACAAGGTGCAAGGCACACACACCAATTTACACACTATGGTCCAGTGTTTTTCAACCTTTTATAAAACATGGCACATTTTTGACATTGAAAAAATCCCACGGCACAAATATTTTACAAAATGACACACTGTAGCCTAACACAGTGACAGTATATATAATGACAAATGTTATCTCTTCTTTTGTTTCTCAGTGTGTTCACACAGACGCCTGTGTTCTTGTTTCTATTGTCATGAATTAACGATTGCACTACCTACTAATGTGGAGGAGTATTTTCATTACTTCCCCAGTCACTACATCGCATGCACAGACGATCAACAATGGAAAATTATTTCTAGCAACTAAATAATCATTTTTTGGACCAGTTATGGGTAATTGGATAATTTCCCACGGCGCACATGACAATCTCTCATGGCACAAATCACTGCTATGGACTATATTGAGATATATCTCTGGAAAATGGAGTGTTGAAACCCTGGAGTGCGTAAGTGTGAATCTATCTCCAAATCCAGAGGTGTGAGAAAAACTTCCTAAGACATAAGACACAAGTTGCTAAGAATTCATTCATTTTATTAATTAAAGAATAGCACAATGTACTTCTTATCAGTATTTCCGACTATTACATAATGCTTACAGTGATGTCTCTTTCCATAGACGTTCCACGGTAGCAATAGTGATATGTTTTTCTTTGTTAAATAACAGCACTTCTTCTTAATATACTTATTATTACTCTTTATAATATTATGTGCAAGTCCCTGTTACTATAGAAACCATAACACATTAATATAAACCTGTGATTTATCTTTCAGCAGAATATTGCTGTTATAAAAGTTTCTGACCAGTAAATTAGTGCAATGCAACACTGCTGGGATATAATGCCCTATATTAGAACCTCTGGTATAGTATTTCTTCCAGAATAATTATCATTATAATGTCTGTGTTTCAGTGTCTTATCCTAATCTTCTCATCATATGTCTGCAGCTGAGTGTATTAATCTAGAGTCTTGTATTCATAATAAACGGAATAGGTCTTCATGTCTTTGTGGCACAGCAGAGAGATTTTTCTGAAGGTGAGATACGGTATGAGGTAAATGCACACAAGAGCCATTCCGCTGTGTGTCCTTTTTCTTTTCACCTGGACATGTGGAGATGTCCTGGTTGGAGAGGCCATCCCTGTCAGGGAAGAGGATTAACTCACGAGACACAAAGAGCTCTCACTGCAGTCATTAACCTTTATGGTGTACTCCACTCCATACCTACAGGTGATCTACACACAATGGCACACACACACACACACACACACACCACTTGTGTGTATGTAGAGTCAAAGAGGACATGCAACAGATGCCAGTGAGATGATGTCTGGGTCATAATAGCTCAGTTTCTCAGTTTTCACAGCACATGTGTCCATTTTGTGTGTGTGTGTGTGTTTGTGTGTTTAATGAATAATAGATGTGCAAGCAGATGTTGGTGGCATGAGGGACTGGACTGCAGTGGAGCGACCTTGGCCCATACTGACAGATATCATCATTGCTGTACTAACACACACACACACACACACACAGTCCCTGTTATCACTTTCCCTCATCAGCCTCTGTTTGGTAGCTCTGACTGTTTCAAAGTGCTGAAACTCAAAAATCCTTCCTCTAAATAAAAGACTCTTCACAGAAAATGTAACCATATCTCAAATGGTTTAAAATCTATTTCCTCTGATTTTAAATCTATTTCTATTGAGATTTAATCTGTTTCTCTTTTAGAGGTCCTATATGTTATTATAGATATGCATTAAAATGTATTAGAATGAACTCATCAATATCATCCTCTTATTTGGCTTGGACATTAGCCATGTGATTTGGAACCACTCTCATAGCTGCTGTTATAGAAGAAACCTTCTGACCAATCAGAAATAAATACTCCAAGACATTTCAGCTTATGCCTAATGGACAAAAGAAAACCTTAATGCATGCCTGCTGGAATACGACCTGCATCTAAATTCACCAGTTTACTCTGCATTTTTTTTATCATCACAAACACCTCACACTCTAATGTGCAAAAACAAATGCTAATTCTATCTCGTTAAATAGCTTGAGAAGTTCCTTTCCAAGCTAAAAGACCAGAAAAGACATTGGGAAATAAGCGGGAGTATTCTGGAGGCAAATGTCTGTTAAGACATGCAGTAATTGTTCAAATGCATATGAATGAAACCCGTTTTTTGCGTTTGTTGGAGGTAGAGATTTGTAATTCAGTCTGCTTATTGCTCAAATTTCCATTCAGTCGTCTCACAAGGGAAGATGAAACTGTTAAAAAAAATATAGAGGCAGAAAAATCATCCTAAATTTGACAATATGATGAAAAGGTGGCGGCATATATACATACATAATATTTATTGTAGAAAGTGAGGAAGTATGTAAATTTGATTTAGAACAGTACAAGTTCTAAATCAAATAAAGTGCTGTAGAGTACAGAAATTATAGAGGGGGAAAAAAGCACTGAGAGGTGAAGTGAATAAGACTGATGATCTCCTCATCATGGCACCTGTTAGTGGGTGGGATATATTAGGCAGCAAGTCAACATTTTCTCCTCAAAGTTGATGTGTTAGAAGCAGGAAAAATGGACAAGCGTAAGGATTTGAGGGAGTTTGACAAGGACCAAATTGTGATGGCTAGATGACTGGATCAGAGCATCTCCAAAACTGCAGCTCTTGTGGGGAGTTCCCAGTCTGCAGTGGTCAGTATCTATAAAAAATAAAGTCCTGTAAGGGCTTAAAGGATCTGTTGCTAGCATCTTGGTGCCAGATACCACAGCACACCTTCAAGGATCTAGTGGAGTCCGTGCCTCGATAGGTCAGGGCTGTGCAGCAAAAAGGGGACTAACACAATATTAGGCAGGTGCTCATAATGTTATGCCTGATTTGGTGTATATAAGCATTTTAGACAGTCAGTTCTAAATTGTCCATGGTGTGTGTGTGTATGATGGGTTTGCACCCTGTCCAAGATGTCCCTAGCCCTGTGCCCTAGGTACTAATGGATAAACTACAAGTTCCCCCTGACCCTATGTAGGCTAATCAGTAAAGATGAAAAAAGAGGAATTACTTGATTTAGTAAGTTTATTAAAAACATACATTTTACCTGGGGGCATGGTGGCTTAGTGGTTAGCATGTTTGCCTTACACCTCCAGCGTCCTGGATTTGAGTCTTGCTCCCGCTCACTGTGTGTGTGTGGAGTTTGCATGTTCTCCCTGTGCTTGGTGGGTTTCCTCCCACAGTCCAAAGACATGCTTCTAGGCTGATTGGAGTCTCACAAAATGTCCATAGTGTGTGAATGTGTGCCCTGCAATGGGTTGGCACTCTATCCAGGGTGTATCCTGCCTTGATGCCCGATGACGCCTGAGATAGGCACAGGCTCCCCGTGACCCGAGGATAAGTCGGATAAGCAGTACAGACAATGAAATGAAATAACTTTTTACCACAGTCTGGATTTGTCGTAACTGAAGATATTTCAGAAAATGTACGAAAGCACTAAAGCAGTATATCAACAGAAATTAGCGAAAATATACATATATATATATATATATATATATTGAAAGTTTGTTATATCAACACGAGCACAAACAATAGAGATGCAATATACCAGTTTGTTGTTCATCTGTGGGAAGTATAAAGGTAGAAATATGACCAATGCTAATCCTAATCCTAATCTTACTCATAATATAGGATGGAATTTTGGTACAGAGGCTGGGTGGATTAAGCAGAGCTCCAGCTCTATCTGTAGCAGACTTTAGGGATGGAATATAAATGTCTTATTGGGAATAAGTATGAAATGTGTTTTAACAGAAATATAGATATGAATACAGAATGCACTATAGATTGGGATCCCTGAAGATGAAACAATATAAACAACCACAAAAAAAGAAAGAAAGAAAGAAAGAAAGAAAGAAAGAAAGAAAGAAAGAAAGAAAGAAAGAAAGAAAAATATGAATGCATGGTTTTACAATTTGACAATTTGAAAACAGAGGATACAACCCCAAAAAATACATGGAGAGCATGTAAACTCTGTGCACACAAAACAAAGGCAAGAATCGAACCCTAAACCTGTAGGTGTGATGTAAACATGCTCACCACTAAGCCTCAGTGCTCCCCATAATAAATCTGATTAAAAACTGCCTATTCTTTCAGCTATAAACATCAGTTCTCTGATTTGTGAACTAACAACACTGTTTATAAGCTTGCTCAAGCACATTTGACAGAACATCAGAAGCTTACCACAGGAAAGTTCTACAGGTCTGCAATGTTCTCCATGGTTTTAATCACACACTCAGGTTTAAATATAAAATTGAATATGAACACAAAAATGTGTAGCAGTAAAAATACACATAGAAAAAAATTTGATTCTATTTTTTATTTTTTATTGTTATTTTTTATTTAAATGTTTTATTATTATTTTTTATTTTTATATATTGTATTGTATAATTGATAGTCAATTTTATATTATATTTTATATTTTATATTATTCTTTTTTTTTACTTGATATTCGTTTTATATTTGATTCTTCTTTTCTTCTAGTGCATTTCTAACATTTTTATATTCTATTTGATCTAAATTATTTCTTATACTTTATATTCTAGTTAATTTAAATTATATTTCTTATATTTTTAGATTCTAGTTTACATTTTCATTTCCATCATAGGGCAGTCGTAAAAAGCATTTCACTATACACGTCATACTGTGTATGATTGTGTACGTGACAAATAAAATTTTAATTTGACGTTGAGATATTGGGATTGCATTACATCACTATCAAACATCCTTAAAGTTGAGAAGGATCCGTTGTACTGTTCTTGAATCTAGTTAAGGTTCACTGTTTCAGACTTTTAAATAAGAATTAGACTTCAAGATGGCTCAGAAGAGCTCATAATCCACTTTTCAGAGCTTCTTGTTTCTGAATTATATTTTCCACCCACATTGTTGACACCTGAACCTCTGACAGCCTGAGAGGAATTGAAAGAGGAGTGGTCATGTGACTACTTGGTGCGAAAACATGTGAACTCTCTTCTCCTCAGCTCCCTGAGACCGATTATTTTCAGCTGTGGCCTAAAAGGAAATGAGCAATATTAATACCTGATTCCACTTTCACGCTCATAAATCTTCTGAACAAACCTCTTCAGGAGAGTCTCTATTTCTTTTTTTAGCTGTGGCGAGCTAATAAAATTTTTAGCATCTTCTCCAGCATGCTGTATTTCACAGCCCCTGTATAACCACCCCCTCTAACTTAACTACCCCGCATTCAGATATCCGGCCAAGAGTTTCTTCTCCCCTCCCCTTTGTGACTGAGTGATTTTTCACCCTAAGTGAGAAACTTCCCCAGGCAAATGACTTTCATTAAAAAGCAATTGAAATGGAGCACAATTCCATTTCCAAGACAAGAAAATGCCCTGCCTCTGCTCCAGCAAGTCATAAATAGTGTCTCAGGGCTAGCAACGTTAGTTAATGGCAGCCTAATAAAATAATACAGCAGTGCCTCGACCTGATCGGAAGAGGGATAATTTCCGACCCTCTCAATTAGAGGGAAAACTCCTGGAGTCATGCTCTGGACTAGATTTACTCTAATCAAAGAACCTGGTCTCTCCCTTAGAGCAGGTAATTATAGATATAATTTATTTCCCATTAGTTAACGGCAATGCTCAGGAACCACCGAGCCAGTGAAACTCTTGATATGCTGGAGGAGATGATGAAGATGAGTACAGTCTTATGTTTCCAATACAGTTTCTTATTTATGAATCTCATACGCAAGCCGAAGGAATGCCTTCAAACTAAAATTTTAAACAAATTGGCATTTCAAGAAACACCTTCAACATGTGTCTCACATGGACATGCATGTTACTGTTACTAAACAGAAGCTAATACCAATATAAAGATCTTGATAAATATCTCAATCGGTCAACTCGGTGATAATTATTGGTTGTTCTCTCATCCCTATAAAGACAGCTGTGGCGTTGTGTTCTCCCAGTTCCTCAAGGGTTTCCTCTGGGTTCTCCAGTTTCTTCCCCCAACTCCAAACATTTACACCCTTATCTAGAGCAACTTGCATTTTATTTCATTTTATACAACTGAGGGTTAAGGGCCTTACTCAGGGGTCCAGCAGTGGCAGCTTGGTGGACCTGGGATTTAAACTCACAAACCTGTTTAATCAGTGGTCCTTAACCACTAAGCTACCACATCCCAAAGAGGCTGATTGGCATCTCTAAATTGTCCATAATGTGTGAATGGGTGTGTTTTTGAGTGTGATTGTACCCTGCCATGTGGCCCAAATCTCCAGGAACAGACTCTACATTCCCCACAACCCAGTAGGGTAAGCAATGACTGGATGGATGCTTCTAAATGGATTATAAAGGCGCTATTTATGTAGATATCCTTCACATAAACTGCCACCAAGCATTATACACGCTTACAAATCAGTTTTTGTTGGGCGACATTAAATAACACTGCATATAAGTCTTCACAGATTAGTGCAGACACAGTAATAGAATAAATGCATTATAATATACCTCTGAATTAACTCGCAGCTGGCACGACTTTAATGAAAAATGAATCAACAATCAGGATAACGGTTCCTATAGCACTGTGGTATCATCTCCTGGCACAGCATCCTCTATATTTGAGAGTAAAGCAACTCTCACAAGCAAGATTTTTCTTTAAATGATTTAACAAAGCTGTAAAGTGAGATTTCAGGCTTAAATAACAAGCTTCCAAATGGTCCACTGAGTGCTGTTGTGATCCTAAACTGCTACCTCACATTCTTACACTACATAGAATACATATTTTATCTACTGACATGCAATTACCGTGATGCCAGACTTTGTGGATATGGTAACTGACGGGAATTTCGTCAGAGGTAACATGCTGTCTGCTACTAACTGAGTAATCCAGTTAAGAACATGACCAAGGGCTAAGAAAATATACATGATGGTTAAAGCTTCTTTAAAATCTTCTCGGATATGGGTTTTATTTTTCTGTCTGGTTTTCTCTCACTGCCCAGTGATCACTGTTGTGTCTAGTTTCTCTCACCTTTAGACTAGGCAATGTCTTGATTGAGGTGAAGTCTTGCTTCTGTGGTCCTAGTTTTCATGTAATATGTTGAAAACACTTTCGTGCACGCTGTTATAGTAAAACAATCAACTGCATGGTGGTATTATTAACTCCAAAGTGTTTGATTCTGTAGCTAATAATAAAGTTGCAGTTCAGTTATATTTAAGTACAAAATTTTCACTGCTGATGTTCAGGTTCCAGGTTGCATTTCTATGAAATCTGCTTTTAAAAAATGCATAAACACACAGCAGCAGCAGCAGCAGCAGCAGCTGAGAAACCTGGGCTTTTGCCAAAAATATATATCAAAACAAATTTTATGACAGCTGTTCCCCAGCCTAAGGCAGGCATCACAATCTCTAATCTAATTCACAACAGTGCTGTTGATGCACATACCCGAGAAACAGAATTCATATTCATATTTCACATTTCACACCAGAGCAAGAGAGTCAGGCCGAAGGATTCCAAGCGCAACCTATTATTACAGCATCGTGTTGGAATTTCTGTCCATAATTAAATAAGGCATTTGTAATTACCTCTGTAGGGAAACTGCTAGAATATGTCTTATAATGGACTTCATTACTTGGAGCTTCTAGTAGCTTATCAAAAGAGTGTGATTGTTGTGTGCTAACGACTGCTAGCTTCTAAAAACAAGAGGTTTAGGATGACAGTAAAATCTGAATTTTTGGAGAAACAACAAAGCTGCAGATGATCTGAATCTCCACCGTTGTGATCTATCCTTTTATACAGTTTTAAATTGACATCTCTTTTTCTTTTGGTAACACCTTGACCTCTCAACACAATTATTTCCTCATATTCTTTTCTTATGTTTAATTGTAGCTAGTGCTCAGTCAGCTTACCAAAAAAAAAAAAAAAAGGAATTATGGTTATACAAAAAGGCTGATCGCATCTTCAACTTGTTTTGATCAAGCTTTTAAATGCTGAGTACAACCCAAGTTTGTTTTAATGACGACATTGATGTCTCACAGATGCTTTACTACTTTTACTGCTTGTAATCATCATGCAGTTCTGCTCCACCCTGCACATATTATCTCTATATAATAAATATATACACACCAATCAGCCATAACATTATGTCTTAATCCAATCGAGTATCTCTGGGATGTGCTGGACAAACAAGTCCGATCCATGGTGGCCCCAACTCGCAACTTACGGGATTTAAAGGATCTGCTGCTAACTTTTTGGTGCCAGATACCACAGCACACCTTCAGGGAGTCCATGCTTTGACGGGTCAGGGCTGTTTTGATCAGGGTATATATATATATATATAGTTTTTTTGTTATTGTTACATTTTACTGCACTTGTTTGTTTGCATTATTCTACTATTTAGACTTCTGGTAGATGCTAAAAAGCATTTCTTTGCCGTATACCTGTACTATGAAATGACAATAAAGTATCTATCTATCTATCTATCTATCTATCTATCTATCTATCTATCTATCTATCTATCTATCTATCTATCTATCTATCTATCTATCTATCTATCTATCTATCTATCTATCTATCATTTACCATGAACAGTTTTGGGTAATCTGATAAAATGGTTGGCCGAACTGTCACTTCGATCTTGAACTATAAAATTACTATTAGAATTAGAATTATTAGAACTATATACTGAAGTATGTAAATGGATTACATTTTGTATAAAACTACAGATTTATTTACTTATGTAGCGTGTTTCTCTTAGTGGATATAACAAACACTTATGAATGTCTATCTACTTAATTGACTGTGTTAAGCAGGCAAACACAAACAAATACATAAATAACAACTAATTAACATAAGGCATACCTTCAGAGCTTAGGTACCTTGTATTATTAGCTCAATTAATTTGATCTAGAAAGTTAAGTTTTATTCAGCAACATGACTCTTGTTGTTTTTAATCTGCTGTAAGAAAATTGCATGTAAATTTGAGTCATTTCCTGGCAGCAGGGTTTTAGCGTAATTAATTATTTACAGTAACATCGTGCACAGTATAAAATAACACGTAATCCAGTACATTTGCTTATTTGGCTTTGGAATAAAGCAACATACAACTGAAGCTGGATTAAACTAAACAGTGGGTTAAGGGCCTCTCCCTTTAGCCCTTTAGCCTCACCGTTGTCTCAGCGGTTCATTTCAAAGTTGCCTTTGTTTTCTGATATTGATCTACTGCAGAGGAGAGTTAAAATCTGAAAGAGATCTGCCTGCAGTAATCTATTTGTTTGGATTGTATCTCAGTGCAGTAGATCATTAAAGATCACTGTGACTTATTAGAGCTAAGCTTTAGTGTTGACTTCAGATTAACAGTGAGAATAAGGTTCAGTGGCTTGGTGGTGGATCAGTAGGCATTTCCTTAACATCCTTTATACACTAAACAGATGTATAAAAACAAACACTCAAATTTTACACTTCTGCAACTACTTTAACCTATTCTCTTAATAACACCGCAATAATATTAAAGTCACAATCACAGTTTACAGATAATGTTAGAGATAGTGGTAGGAATCCCCTGGACATCTACACGAGCACATGGAGAGTCCTATGAGTTTAACTGACTGAATGGAGTAGATTAACAACGGTATGAGCTTGTAGGGGGAACAACGGGTCTATGGGCAATTATATTACTTAATTAAATACTTATTTAAGCACTTGTTACTTTACCGAAAAGGAGAAATCTCAATAACTCACCATTCCAGGGGTCGTACAGCCCGCTCCATCTGGGCTTGTGGTCCACATCCTGGTACAGCATCACGTCTTCTAACCAGAAGTTCATTGTTCACTTTTGGCAATATAGTGTATATCCCTCCCACTAACAGGTGCCATGATGAGGAGATAATCAGTGTTATTCACTTCACCTGTCAGTGGTCATAATGTAATGGCTGATCAGTGTACATATGTTTTGTCCTGAGCTTCAACCCAGGGTCGAGTACTGCAGTCTCCGTATGGGGATCCCAATGCCCCGACAGCTGCCTCAGGGGTGCTTACAAATCTCCCTCCACCAGAAAGGAACCAGTGGACTAGTCGGGGGTGCTGGAAGATTACTGAACTCTCCATGAGGTCTTTTCTAAACACAGGACCCAGACCTCACAGGCCCTTTGACTGTGCTATAAACCTGCTCCCAGTTGCTGCCCACCTCCCTCTCTCTGTTTCTCACCTTCTCTGTTTTACCATACAGAGAGAAGAAATAACTATTCAGACACTATTGTTTATCTTATTTAATATTCTTCCAGGGCATATATCCATGGCAAATTTACAAATGCTGAAAAAAATGTTTTGTGCATCTGGTGTTGTTATTAAAAATGTTAAACAGTGCTCGGACACCAAAAAACTGTGGAGTTTGCAGATCTTCAAGTGTTTCCTCTGGCTACTCCGGTTTCCTCCCCAGTCTCTGTTGTATGCTATTTGGAATCAATAAAATGCCTGTTATTGTGTGAATGTGTGTGGGTGTGTGCGCAATTGTATGTGTGATTGCGCCCTATGATGGGTCCTGTCCAGGACTTCCATTGCCTTGTCCTTGAATCCCTTGGGATAAGCCCCATGTTGGAATTGTCCAAATATTTATACCGTATTATTATAATATTGTCCAATCTTCTTACATAGTCGTTCTATAAAATTGCTGTTAAGCTTTCTTTGATTGAAAACACCTTTATGTGAAAACACATTTGGTTATATTTAAATCACATTCTTTAAATACTGCATTATATACTTATCTTATCAAAGGCAAGTATGCTGTTGACTTAGTCCCTGATGCTGGAGACCATCTGCAAACTCCAGCAAACTGAGTCAACATTTAATTAGATATGTTTACATACAGTACCGCTTGCCTGTGGCCTTCAACATCAGCATATATTTATGCATTTATTTATGGCTATATGTTTAGACAAATGAAAAAATAAATTAAAATAAATTAAAAATAACAAATATAGTGTTGAATAAATAAATAAATAAATAAATAAATAAATAAATAAATAAATAAATAAATAAATAAATAAATAAATAAATTACATTTCTGTCATTTGGCAGACCCTCTTTTCCAGAGCAATGTACAAAAGTGCCTTGATGTCTATATGAATAGATACATTAACACTGGTTCAGTAGGTCACAGACTTAGCATACCATCAACCTAACAACTGTGTTGGGAGAAAATATGTTTCAGGAAGAGGTAGGTCTTCACCCATTCTTTAAAGACGGTTAGATACTCGGCTGTTCGGACGTCTAGGGAAGATCATTCCTCCACCTTGGTGCCAAACAGAAAAGAGTCTTGATGTAACCTACCTCTTACCCTGAGAGATGGTGGAACCAGTTGAACAGTGCTACCATTCCTTGGTAAATTACAGCTACCATTCCTTTTCCTAAACTTTTTTTCATCTTCCGCTAATTACAATATGGACAAAGTTTCTTTGTGTTGTTTGTTTCCGAGGTTTTCCAGGTGATCTCATATTGAATTCAGGGTCAATTTAAATACCTTCTGTCTATCTACCAATCTTAATTTCAGTAAGTGTTTTTTAAAGGCACAATTAAACTTTGAAAGCATCAGTAAATTATTGTTTTTATTACTTATTCGTTCCAAATTTCTCCAAACACTTTGTATGTGAAGCTAAGGATTCAACTGGCAGTTTTACAAAATATCTCAGTTGGCCTCAATTTTACAGAAACCTTCATAATTCAACATCTGAAAAACCGGAACAGAAACTTAGGTCTGGTGATTGGAGTGGAGACGCAAAGCCTTCTGTTACAAACCTTTTTATATCTAAAAAGAAGAAAAGGAAGCTTAAACTTCTTTTGCCAGCAGAAAGCATAGGTCATAACACAAATCTAAGCGGCCACACACTAGATTTACCCTTCTGATGTGAGGGTATAAATAATAATAATAGTAACACCAAAGAAATAAAAAATAAACAAAATAATATCACTAAATTAGATTTTTCTTTCAAGCAAAAACCAAGAGAAACATACAATAGCTTCTCTTTATTACTATATATTAACAACAAAACAGGTCAAAGAGGCATAACTGCCACAAGAATATGCTCCTGTACAGTGTCCAGGCAGGTATAAATGAACAGTTATCTATAGCAAGGATGTAATACAATGCTTCTATTTGTATCTGTTTATAATATCTGTATATTCTGATATATGTGGGTGGAGCCTAATGCAGAATGTTTTTTGTTAATTAAATATTTATTTTTATACACAATTTTTGTTTGTACCTGCCCATGATATTTTCTAATGAGCATAGTTAATTCTGCTACCCAGTAAATAAACAACCTAAATAAGCCTAATTTAAACTCCAGGACCCTGACCAGGCTGACACTAAGGATGAATAAATGAACCGTAATGTCATTCTGAACCATTAAGTGATTCACTTTTATGCTAATTATCGTTGTTTTTCATTGTCCCTGTCTGATCTCTGACTGCTTCCTCAAACCTCCAATGAAAGTATAATCATCCCTATTGTGTGAATTTTTTGTTGTTTTTCCATTGGGTTCCCAGTCCTGAAACACCTCTAGAACTTTTTTTTTTGGCAAAATTTCTTCATAAAAAAATTATAAAAATAAATTATTATTATTATTATTATTATTATTATTATTATTATTATTATTATTAAATAATAGAGACAACAACAACAATAACAACAAAAATTAATATAATGATATTAATAATAATAATAATAATAATAATAATAATAATAATAATAATAATAATAATAAAGGAAATTTTATTATTATTATTGTTGTTGTTGTTGAAAATATTATATTTTTAATTTTTTATTCTTTTAGTGAGAAAACGTAACTTCTTATAAAGACACCTTTTATGCTCTTTGTAGTCATCTCTGCAGGAGAGAAAAGGGAAGAGATACAAATCTGCCCCATAAGAAACCTTTTTCTGTTTTGTGTCAAATTAGATTCAAATTAGGCTCCATGTCCCCAGGCATAAGCCCGGAGACACAATTTTGTTCTATTCACTTGTTTGTTTTAAATTTTAAGCTTTGCTTTATTTCACTGGTGAGCTGCTTGTGTCTGCGAGTAAAACCCTAAGTGCTGGAGCGGTTAAACCCTAGGGCAACTTCCTTTCCTTGCCTCTTTTTCATCATTTTTTTTCTTGCACTCCTATAGAAACAAAGCCATATTGCAGCACATTTGAAATTCTCTGTTCTGGTAAGTAATTGCCTACAGCAATATACAAAAAATCTCCTGCTATGGCGTATGACTTGCATTTGAAATCTGTACTTGCTGTTTGTTCCATCAGGTAACATCTTGTCTATTGTTTAAAAAGGGCTTCAAATTACTGCAGTTATAAAATTGCAAAAAATCTGTATAATTTTAACGGCCGTACGGATTTTAGAAGATAGTTGTATAATATTCTGTTTAATAATAAAGACACATTATTTCCAATATTAATAAAAAAATGAACTAAAAATATTGTATACATCCCTTTCAAAGACACTCACCTATGTGCTACAAGCTCTGAAAGATTCATTGTGCAAGACCTATTTATGAGTTTATTTAATTTTTTACAAATTTATTTATTTATATAGCACAAAGTGCTTTAGAGAAAGCTTAATAAATTGATTACACAAGAAAAGACAGGAATATACCATACAGATACTGTCATAAACCTCCTCCTGACTCTCTCCCATCCCAGGAATATGAGACTTTTTAGAAAAATATGTTTTAAGATTTAAAATCTAGAAATGATGAAGCGTCTCTGATATTCTTTGGGAGTGATTTTCACAATTTTAGTGCATAAAAACTAAACACAGCCCGGCCTCTTGTTTTAAAACGTACTTTAGGGACACAGAGTAGACCAGAGGATGAAACCCTCCCAGGTTCATACAGTGTGAGCATGTCTTGAATATATTATGTATGATGTTTTGCCTTAAAAACCAAGAGAAAAAATTTTAAAATCAGTTCTAGAAGAAGCTGGAAGCCAGTGCAGGGCTTTAAGCACTGAGGTAATGTGATCATATTTTTTATTCCCTGACAGAACGCTAGCTCCTGCATTTTGAATGACCTGCAATTTTGCAGGAAGATAGCTGAGGGGCCAGAAAACAAGGAGTTACAGTAGTCCGGCCTAGCTGAGATGAAAGCTTGCATTATTATTATAATTGGTAGCAAAAAATCATCTTATCTTTGCTGCAATTCTAAGATGATAAAATCTGACATTGGAAAGAGATTTCACATGTTATTAATGCCTGGTCCCAGGAATATTCTTGATGATATTTGAACATTAAATCAGAGAAACCTCCTCATGCCTGCAGATGTCTCTGATTAGGCTGCTGGTGAGGGAATAGTAACAGCCTGGCAGAACCCCTATGCCCTTTTGCTCATATTCATAAATATGAAATGATGTACATATGCCAGAAACGTGAGCGTGGAATGGGATTTATTAAGCTAAATGACTTGGCAACTAGGATCTTGTTCAAAGTGGATGAACATTATTAGGAGAAAATTTTATTATTCAGAGGATATACAGTACAGCATATTATATAGGGTTTGCATGACTATACATGTTTAATTGTATAGAAAAAAGTCGTAAAATAGGTAACCTTTCATTATATTTTTTTTATTGTAAGACATTATACATGCTACAAATGACATTACCAGCTTCAGTACTTTATTAGGCTACACTATTAACAATATTAATATAGTTTATTAAAACAGTTGATCCTAGAGAGGACGCAGCATGTAAGCTTGTGCCTGTCAGCGGAGACCTCTTTACATCTCATTGTCTGGTCTTCCTTGGATGAAGGATGCTATGTCTACAGAAACATCTCTGAGGTTTCTACCTGCTGATAATGACTCAGGAGTCTCGATCGCTCTGTCCGCTGTGAACTAGTTGAACAGGACTGGATATTGATGTGTACAGGTAGACTTGCATGTTACTCCGGAGATACCAGTGATCCTGACCTCTTCTGCTGTCCAGATCTGCCTGATCCTTACTGATACACTACTTCTGATTGGAGTCTCATCACTTGGAGGCTGTTTGCTGCTCCTGATGATAGAGCACATGGACAGTCTGGAGGTACATGAGATTGATAAATAGTAAATAGTACAACTTTGAAACTATGAAGACTTTTGGAAAGAAGTTTTCATCATTTCATAACTTCAACAAGATGAATGGTAACACAATTGCACTTTTTTTTAAAACCATTATAATACACAGTTATAGAAGGAAAATTACTTTATAATCACACTCTCTGGTGTCATCTAAATGAGTCCGGTTCCTTTCTAGGTTTCTTAGTCATATTGTCTCCAGCTTGCTCATTAGGGATAAATTTATATGTATAATTTATATCCTGAATTTATATATTTATATAAAGCTGCTTTGGGATGATGTCCATTGTTAAAAGCGCTATATAAATAAAAGAACTGAATTGAATTAAGCCATTTTAATATATTATTCATAGCTTGTTTTTTAATATATATATTTTGCAAAAGTTAGTACACACAACTAATGCATAAAAACTTTTGAAATACTTTTTGGTATTTTTCTGAGCCAATCCAATCTATATTGTATATAACCAGGGCTCTGTATCATCCATATATTTAAATATGTATAGAGTCTGAAAAACGGTGTGCCATTACATGTTCCTGTTCCCAGGAGACAATATGAATAAGCTTCAAGTAGTCTGGGTGAACATACCTGACACTTCGTAGATACACTACCAGTCAAAAGTTTGGACACACCTTTTAATTCAATGTCCTTTTAATTCAACATCTATCTATCTATCTATCTATCTATCTATCTATCTATCTATCTATCTATCTATCTATCTATCTATCTATCTATCTATCTATCTATCTATCTATCTATCTATCTATCTATCTATCTATCTATCTACACTACCAGTCAAAAGTTTGGACACACCTTTTAATTCAATGTTTTTTTGTTTAGGGATTTATTTTCTCCATTCTAGAACAATACTGGAGATTTCAAAACTATGAAATAACACACATGGACTTGAGTAATCCATATGTAATGACAACAAAAAAACAGTCAGTTGTTATTTTAAGACACGAAGGTCAGGTGTTCTGGAATAGTTCTTGCAAGAACAGTATTGTCAAGTGCATTTACAAAACCCATCAAGCACCATGATGAAACTGGCTCACATGAAGACCATCCCAGTAAAGCAAGACCAAAACTGACCTCTGCTGCAGAGGAGAAGTTCATTTAGAGTTACCAGCCTCAGAAATCACCCATTAACATCACCTCAGATTAGAGCCGTTATGAAGGCTTTACAGAGCATCAGTAGCAGACATATCTTAATATCCACTGTTCAAAGGACATCATTGTGGATTTCGGCCTCCAGCATTGTTTTACAATGTAGAAAGAAATAAACTTCAGGAAAGACCATGGAATTAGAAGATGTGTCCAGACTGTTGACTGTACATTTAAGCAGATAGCAAGTCCACACTCATCCATTTTGTGTCCTAGAACGAATGAGAGCGATGTGAAAAAGGCTTCAAGCAGGGCTAAACAAGTGGCATGTAAAGGTGATGGTACTATCAGGCCTGCGCTTTGCTGTCATGTGTGAAATGTTGGAGTGTGTTAGCCAAAGCCCCTGGGGATATCATAATGACGAGACTTTAATTAAGGTTCCACATACACTACATCAGCACCTCCTTTCTCATGGGGGATTCACTGAAATAGAAAATGTTTCATTTTTTTTCAAGCGTGGGAAAATATGAGAGAAAATGTTTAATCAAACTGGGATCTCAAAGGACTGTCAGGGGGAAAAAAAAAACGTTCTCGTTCTGTGTTTGAAAGATATTTGTAATTTCTTGCTTTCTGAAAGTCTTTTCACATGGGCATGCTGTGTTTCCTCTAACTGACTTTGTTCTCGAACATTATCTGTGATTGTAATAGACTTTCCTTAACAAGGCTGTATACAGTAACAGTGTTATAATGTGCCAAAAAGATCTCTTTGGGACACTGGGCTGTTCCTTATTAGAAGAAACTGTTGATTTTGTGCTGCCTGTGGTTGGTTTGCTGCAGTATATTCAGTTCTGCTTATTAATAAAATCTATTTCAAAATGATCTGACCAAATCTACATACTTTCAAACTAGTTCTTGACTCTGGTCATTCGATGTTGCTTAGTTTTCTATAACAGCATAAAGCAGTGCTGTGAATTTAGTGACTTTATTGCAAAGATTTATTGATCTTTTTTTTTTTAAAAAAGTCTAGAGACAAATCTGTGTCCTGCACTCAGTACAGTTCCCCAGATCACCACCGTTTCCCAAGGACTAATCCCTGATCACCAGTGTTTCCCAATGACCAGTCACTGATAACTACTGTTTACAAATGACGAATTCCTGATCACCAGTGTTTGCCAATGACCAATCACTGATCACTACTGGTTCCCAAGGACTAATCCCTGATCTCCACCGTTTCCCAAGGACCAATGACTTGATTTCAAATCTGCAGGTGCAAGTGTTCCTAATAAAATGGACAATGTGTGTATGCATTTTTTTCTCAACACTGCTAAACACTGTGAATATTTGCCTGTTAGATTCATTTAGCAGAGTAGAGCTCTGTGTGTGTGTGTGTGTGTTTGTGTGTATATGTGTGTGTGTATGTGTGTGTGTGTGTGTGTGTGTGTGTGAAGTTGCATGCCCTCTTCTCACAATGAAATGAGGACAGCACTCCCTCTGGTGCTCAGTTTCCACTCCGGATCGCTCATGTAGACGTGTGTGTGTTTGTGTAATGATGATGATGATGATGATGATGATGGAATACAGAATGATGGAATGGTGCATCTTTCTGAGAAGAGATAATTGGGATAATATAAAGCTGAGAGATGAGATAAAAAAGAGTCTGAGGTCAGTGTGTGTGTGTGTGTGTGTGTATGTGCATGTGTGCGTGCGTGCGCGTGTGTGTGTGCGTGTGTGTGTGTACGTGTGTGTGTGTGTTTGTGTGTGCGTGTGTGTGTGTACGTGTGTGTGTGTGTGTGTGTGCGTGTGCGCGTGTGTGTGTGTGTGTGTGTGTGTGCGTGTGCGCGTGTGTGTGTGTGTGTGTTTGTGTGTGAAAATGAAAGCGACAAGTAAGAAGAAAGAAGAATAAAAGATGTAATAGATGTACATCGATGGACATATTTTGGGTAAGTGACTCAACCTCTGCCAAAGACTTGCAGTACCTGGCTGTCTGTCTCAAGACCTTAATGTTTTTTAATGTCTCATTTCCTCGACTCAGGCAACCCATCCAGTGTTACACCACATGCAGGAGCTGCCTCATCTGATGTGAATGATTGCTAGACATGCTGCACTAATGATAGCCTGGGTCATGATGAATGTGTTCAGGCAAGTTAACTCCACACCTTGAGATTACCGAGAACAAATAATCAATTAGAAGGTGAATGAAAGGACTTTGTGTGTGTGTGTGTGTGTGTTACTGGAAGGTTGCTGTTATCAAGCTTCAACAGATTTGTGTGGCATCCTGTTCACATGGAGAAAACTTTTAAATTCTCTCTTCAGTTTTTTCCTCATTCACAAGCAAAATTCTAGCATTTTAAAATTGACCACAATTAAAAATAAAATAAAAAATAAAATACCTTTTAAGACTGCATTCCAGTTTCACTAAAAGATGCCCTGGCTTCCTCTATGTTTCTAATCTACTAAATCATTACTGCCAGATTTCTAAATTTACACTAGAATCATAAATATGCACGATTCTTTGCATCACCTGAATTAAAATTCAATTACAACATTTAAACATTAGCCTCACTGTTATTGGATCTCTGTTCATGGATTTCTTAGTTTCACTTTCACTTATCTTGATTAAAAAAGATCATCAAAAGTTCTGATTCCTTAAATCCTTACATATACATTTATAAATACATTTATACACCGATCAGGTATAACATTATGACCACTGAGAGGTGATGTGAATAACACTGATGATCTCCTCATCATGGCACCTGTTAGTGGGTGGGATATATTTGGCAGCAAGTCAACATTTTGTCCTCAAAGTTGATGTGTTAGAAGCAGGAAAAATGGACAAGTGTAAGGATTTGAGCGAGTTTGATGAAGGACCAAATTGTGATGGTTAGACCACTGGATCAGAGCATCTCCAAAACTGCAGCTCTTGTGGGGTGTTCCCGGTCTGCAGTGGTCAGTATCTATCAAAAGTGGTCCAGGGAAGGAACAGTAGTGAACCAGCGACACGGTCATGGACGGCCAAGGCTCACTGATGCACGTGGACAGTGAAGGCTGGACCATGTGATCCGATCCAACAGACGAGCTACTGTTACTCAAATTGCTGAAGAAGTTAATGCTGGTTCTGATAGAAAGGGGTCAGAATACACAGTGCAGGACGGGTCAGGGCTGTTTCGGCAGCAAAAGGGGGACCAACATAATATTAGGCAGCTGGTCATAATGTTATGCCTGATTGGTGTATATGCTATTTATATCAGCATCACTCCAACATGGACTCAATTACCAGCAAAATACAACTGATTATATTATATATTTTTTCGAAAATCAATGAAAACAAACCCCTCAAGTCAGGCAGATTGTTTTCATGGGTCATTACTCATTAAAACACTGTATAATTAGCCGAATCAGTATAAACCATCATACAATATAATTAAAAGAAACTAGAGAACGTCTAAGAAATAACAAGTTCGCTAAATATATCACATAATAAAGGAGCTCATATAAGCACTTACGTATTAGTACACGCATGAGTAAACACCCACTAAAAACCCACAACAGGACAGAAAACAAATTTGTAATTTGTTGTAAGTTATGGCAGGCAGCCAGTTATTTATTCCTGTTGTGCTCCTCATCCTCTCTTCTGTGTATCATGCTTCCCACGGCAACAGTGCCATTGTCTCAGAGAGCATTCGAGGCAATTCACACTAACAGGATTTTTAGCACACAGTAGGGATTTTTTAAGATGGAATAGGATGGTCTGATTTGATTGCCCATCTGAGAACAATGACTAAACACAGCAGTGGAAACTGTACTTATTTAAACCCTCTTTACATTTGCACTACTCTTCACCAGATTAGTACCAGTGTCAAAGGTACCAGTGTTGATGGACGGCAAAAGTATATAGTAACAAGTTGTACATGCTCTATTTTTTCCACCGGCTTTGATTACATAAATATAGGGCCATAGGTAGCGGTAGGAAGTAGCTTTTCTGCAATTTTGTTATTGTGCTTCGGCTGCTTCCTGTGCAGGGTCGCCACAGTGGACCATCTGATCTGCATATTTTTGATTTGGCACAGGTTTTATGCCAGATGCCCTTCCTGAATCAACCCTCCCATTTTATCCAGGCTGGAGACCGGCACTGAGAGTTAACCCCTCAGTGGCCAGGTTGGTTCCTTGCCTGGGAATCAAACTCAGGCCACTGTGGTAAGAGCATGGGATCCTGTCTGTGAGCCACCAGGGATGGTAGCTATTCTGAAATGACTTTTCACTAGGCTCCCTATGTAGGATGGATGATTGGAGGAATATAGCCAGTAGTTATTTTATCCTTGTCAGGGTTGTTGTGAATTTGGAGGCTGTCCCAGAAATACCTGAACATGATGCGTGAAGCCAGTCTAGACGAGATGCTGAACTATTGAAGGGCACCATGCATACATTCTTGCACGGCTTAGCAGTTTAGCAGCAGGTATTTGAGAGGTGGGAGGAAAGCCAGGGACTGTGAGGCAGCAATGTTGGCTGTTTAGCTGTATTGTGTTATGCTGTTTTGGCTCCATGGTGCCCCATGACCTTCTGTAGATATCATGCTGTAGCCGTTCAGCTCACATCAATCACACAATGTTCTCATTTCCTTGAGAATGGGTGGAAATTTGTGTACCTCCAAGAGGCGTTTGGCATCGTCCATGAGGCAGGACTAACTGCCAACCGCAAAGAAGTGTGTGTCTGGCATGTGTGGCTGGAAGAAGCGTGATACCTTGGCCGAGTTATGAGAAAAAAAAAGATTGAAGCTGTTTCCTTGGCAAATTAAAAAATATGTATGTGTGTTTTTAGCGTTGGCATCTTATAATAGATGATTTGTTCCACGCTTTTCTTCCTTTTTCAGACAGATAAAATAGAATCTGGCCTCCATCCGAGGCCTGCTGTTTATCCTGTAGACCCTTTTGATGCATGTTCACTCTGAACTCCACACCCTGACACACTCTCCTCAGCACTAGACCCCCAGCCATACCTTTCAATACAAGTACTCCTTTAGGGTTCATGGCATGTACTCAATATCGCCTAACCCCTTACATTTACTGCTGTTATTTGTGGTTTTGTTGCTAGCAATGACCGTGGACCTGTGGTCATTTTTACTTGGTGAATAACAATATCAAATAAATTCCATCATTAGACATTCCGAACTTTATTTGCTTTCAAGATACTGTATGTCAAGATGTCAAGCTGTTTAGCTAAAAGCGTCTGCTGTATGAATGGAAAAAGATGAATTGAGTGTTATTTCATGAAGAGCAGAGTAAATTCTTAATGCATACAACCTTTTAAAACACACACACACACACAAAGTTAAAACTGCTAAACACATTACATGACCTATTGAATGACATTCCTGTGTTGGAGGGTGAATGTGTGTGTGTGTGTGTGTGAAGTTGTCTGCCCTTGAGAGGCTTTTTTTTTTTTGTGTGTCTGTAACTATGAAATGAGGACAGCACTCCCTCAGGTACTCCTTTGCCACTTCAAATCATTCAAGTAGACAGGTATGAGTGTGTGTTTTGTGTATGTGTGTACAAGTGTGTAGTGATAATGGAAATCACAATAAATGGATTCGTTCAGATAACCTTGTCAGGGTTACAATTATGGAAAGGGAAAAATAGAGGTTAGAGTGTACAGTGTTAATGGTAGAGCAGGCAAATATGGGAGAGGAAAGTTTGGAGAGAAAGCGTAAACAGAGACGGAAAATGAGAAATGGGGGGAATCTGAAAAGTGAATGCACAGCTGTCTACTTATTTTACCATCTCCTGTTTGGCAGTCCACTTTCAATAATAATCTAGGAATAAATAAATCAGCCAGCAACTCCAGCTTGCACCACACACACTTCATTTCTGCTAATGTTCCTCCTGTACCTCCACCAAACCATCACACCTTTCTTTCTCTCAGTTAGAGCTTTTCTAATTCCACAGGAACTATCCCTCCCTGTAGATCTGCTAAAAGAAGAGACTGAATTGTACAGCGTAAAGTGTAATCTGTTGTCTGACACAGTGGTGTTAATACAGCACAAAGATGGTGGAAAGTGTTTGCACCTCTGTATCATCACCCCAGTTCTAATTTGTATTCCTATAGTCCACACATCCATTTTCTGATCTGCTCTTTGTTGGATGTAGAATGCGTGTGCACATACACATAAAGCCTCTGTGTGTGTGTGTGTGTGTGCATTCATGTAAGAGATTGCATGCAAGCAGTCTCATTTGCATTCAAATTGCTGTGTTTTTCTGCGATTGGTAAGGGATTGAAATGGAAAAGATTCATAAAATCAGGTTAGCTTGGCGGAGAGAGTATACTTCAATATGCATCAAGAAAGCTTTCTGTCTCTGTTTGCTTCTTCCACCGGGAGTCCGAGCAGGACATGGAGAGGAGGACATGCAAAATTCATCAGCCGGCATTACCTGTACTGGACTTACTCTATGAGACACACACACACACACATCGGCAACTCTTGAATATATAAGCACAGTATGTACCAGGGTGCTCGTGTAATAGAAAGCAAACCTATATTCCACTTCACAAACACCCTGGTGTAACATACACACTCTCACTCCCTGAAAGATAAGGCAATGCCTGGATTTCTCCAGGGGTGTTGTGAATCTCACAGTCATCCTGTGGAGGTATTAGCCTCAGATAGATATGTTCCCTCTGTCCTCTGAGAGGCAAGGACAGATTGGGTGGCATGTAGAGGGAAAAAATGGAGGGGGGGGGGGAGATAGGGTGGGGGAATGAGTGAGATGGGTGGGCATCAGAGTGAAAGAAAGAAAGCACAGAGAAAAAGAGAATCAGGATGCAGTGTAGTAACAGAAGTTGGTAGGATGTGGATGGACTGGATGTGGAAGAATGTCAACGACTATACAGTCAAAGAAAGTAGACAACTGTCTGTTCAATCAACTGTTTAATGATTTATATAATCTAATATACTGCTATTACTATTCGAACAACTACAGTTCTGGGTCTCATCAGCAACAATGATAAGTCAGTGTACAGGAAGGAGGTGGACCAGCATGGTGTAGAGACTACAATCCATCTCTTAATGTTAATAAGACTAAAGACATGATTGATGAGGAATATGAGGAAGACCTGAGTAGACTAAGTTTCATGGTGTGTGACTATCAACAAGAACTAGCAGCACCTCCACATCCTTCCTGAGCCTTAAGAGAGCCAACCTTCCCCCTCCATCCTGTATAGTCTGTCCCTACATGGATTGCGAGAACAGCTGAAAAGATCATCAGGACCTCTCTATCCACTTTTGACGCCTCATAACAAAGCCACCAGTAAAGAGCCATCCCTCTCACAGACTCTTCACCCTCCTGCCATTTGGCAAAAGGTATAGGAGTATCCGTGCCACAACCAGCAGACTGCCCACCAGGTTTTTCCATGAAGCAGTCAGATTATTTAACACCCTGCTGCCTCCCAACACTCAGGATGCCAGTCTATCCAAGGGTACGATGACACACATACTAGGGACAATTTAGAGATGCCAATCAGCCTACAGTGCATGTCTTTGGACTGGGGGAGGAAATCAGGGGGCCTGGAGGAAACTCCTGATGCATGGGGAGAACATGCAAACTCCACACACACACACATCCTCAGAGGTGGGAATTGAGCCCCAAATCCTGCAGCTGTGAGGCAAATGTGTCAACCACCAAGTGACCATGCTCCCTGTCATATTACATGTTGACCAAAATGGTTAGGAAAAAATAAAACATGCAATGTCTGAAAGCAAGCCTTTCATTCTCATTGTAATGACTGGAATTATACTAAACGTGCAAACTTAGATTTTCTGCATAAAATGGTGTATTCTGATTATTTGCAGACAGCAAATAGTACTTACTGTCTGAGCAGTCGGGGGTCAGACAGCCTACACAAAGCTGAAGAAGAAAATCTAACCCTGGTCACAGTCTAATGATATGACCTATGATCACATAGGGCCCTCCTTTCCAGCTCAGCCTTTGGGAAACTCCCTCCATCTGTTACCAGGTCTCTACAGCCCTGTGCAATAACAGAGCACTACCATAATCCTTTAGTATTCGAGTTTTTTTGTTTTACTGACTTTCACACTGCCTTCACCTGTCTCGTAACCTGCTGCTCTTTCCCACTGCTGAGCTTTTCTTGGGGCTGCCCCTGGATCACTCCTGTACTCAAAAACATATATTTCTCAACAAACAAAAAAAATTAACCAGTATCCTATACATTCAGGATATTTCTCAGGATCAGCAGGTTGTGCTGCTGAAAGGAAGAATTCATTAATAAATTAGTCAACACGATTATTCTGTTTCCATAATACACTGATTTGATTGGCTTGATACAAAGTCAATACACAGATATATACAATTTGCAAGCATTTGTCACTGTGTTTATGTTGGTCTGTGTCTGAGAACAATACAAAGGTTATCTCACGGACAGGTGCCATCTGTCTGCCGAGCTCTCAGGCCACATGGAGTTACAGGAAATATCACAACCATCTCAGCTGGAGCTATGTGTCTGGTGTGATATCCCCTCATGCTGCAGCTTTTAACCAGCTCAGGGAAAATTGAACCACACCCTACAGCCATTATTAAATCTATTTCTTCAGCACCTCAGCTAATGTGTGATTTTCTGCACCATCTACTGGCCTGCTTATCTATATAAGTAATGAAGGTTATAATGTGGAGTGGGAAAAATATTTTTCACCTCCTTGTTCTTTTCAAGAAAAAGGGTCGACCACATTTAAGGTTTATTTCAAGATATTTTCTTGCCAATTTTAGATATTTTATTTTCTTTCCACCCCACATGAAAAATAGGAAAGTATAGTCAGCAAAGGGTACACATGGCCAGTGGAAAAAAGCTTGATAGGGTCAGTAAATAGAAATGTAGATAGAGTGGGTGGAGAAGGGTGAGGAAAAGGCCAGTGAGGTAGGTTAGAAGTGTCAATGTGGTAGAGAAGAAATGGACAGTGAAGCAGATGTTAGATATGTCCCACAAGAAGTGAACCAATAAGACGAAAGCTATATAGGGTCATCAAATGAAGTAAATATAACCAGCAAACAGTAGTATCATCAGGAAGAGGCGTTGAGATCCTAGGTAAAAATATACTGTATAGAATTAACAACAATGACTTACAAAGTGAGTAAAATGTCCAAAAGGGAAGAGTAGACAGGGCCGTTATACAACCAGTCAAGAATGTGACCAAAGAAGGAAGAGATAAAAAGGTAGGAAACTTGGGAAGATGGTTATGAAGAACCTGTTTAAAAAAAAGTGAAGACATATAGATAGGGCCGGTGGAGAAGGGTGGATGGGGTCTTTAAAAAGGGCAGGGAGAGTCAATAAAAATGGTAGAGAGGAAGTAGATAGTGAAAATTACTGATAATCACTGATAATTAGTGAAAAAGAGTAGGTGGTCCAACATAGAAGAGAAGAACTAAAGACAAAGAGAGCCAATGCAGAAAGCTACAAAAGGATTAGCTAAACTAGGTAGTTGAAGAATTTGAGAGTGTGAAAAATTAACCATGTGAAGAAGTGTAAAGAGTTAAGGGTCACCATGATAGAGTACACATGACCAGCAAGGATGGGAAGTTAGCACAAAGACAGAGAGTATATAGAGAAAGCAGGTTATATAGCAAATGTGTATATGGGAATAGCATAGGTGGCTAGTACAGGAAAAAGATGGAGCAATAAGAAAGTGTTGACATAATCTGTGAAAAAAGTGAATAGGACCAGTGAAAAAAGTCCATTCAGCTTTTATTTTGTTTGTTCCCTACATGAAAGGCATGGAAGTACAGCCAGTGTAGGATACCGGCCTGTGAAAAAATACTATGGAGAGCCGGTGAAGAGGCATAGAGATGACTAGAGATGAAAAGTAGAGAGCTTTTGTATATGGTTAGTTCTGTAAAGAGCCAGTGAAGAAGAGTTTGAGAGAACAGAATGTCCTAGTGAAGAGGGGAAGAAAAAAAGGATAGATAGAATCAATGAAGAAAATTAGAAAGGATCCTACAAAGATGGGCGGATCAAAGTGAAGATGGATAAAGAGAGACTGTGAGAAATGCTAGATGGGGCCAGTAGAAAGAATATTTAGGACCGGCAATAAGATGAATAAGGCACTCTCTGTAGGACTGGACAAGACAGGTACAGATTGCTAGTAAGGTAATGCAAATATGACTGATAAAATGGGTAGAAAGGACAAGGGAACTAAAGTGAAAAAAAAAAGAATATATAGGCCATTATTTTATCTTTTTTGTGACCTATATGAAAAGATAGACAGGGCTTGTACAGAAGTAGCATGGTCCACTGAAGAGAGCAGGACTGGCCCAGTGAAAAGGATAGAGAGGATGATTATGAAGGAAACATAGGTTGAAACCAAAAATATGTTGATACCAATGCAGAAAATGCTTGAAAGATACAAAAAGAAGATTTTTATGAAGGGTCATTGTGTATGACTTCCCAGGTGGAGTGCTTTTTCTCAGTGTGTATGCGTGAGTTTCTTTTCCCTGCTGTATGAGCAGCTCAGTGAGAGATCAGTGACTTATCTTTGAAAGCTGGGCTATGTCTGTGAGAAGGGTCTGGCTCTATTGATCTCAGCCTTTTTCCCGGCTGTCTGTCTTTCACATTCACATGTGCCACACGTCTGCCGGCTCTGCCTCAGCACTCCCTTTCTTTTGAGGCACAAATATACGGAGAAGTGGCATTTAACTCCCTTCACACATGGAGTGTTGAAAATCTCAAGTGATTGCTTTCTTGAATGTACGGATGTGTGAGTCAAGACACTCATTGTCTTTTTTCAGCGTTTAAAAATATTTTGAAATTCTGGAGCGTGAATAACAATTAAGAGATGATACTATAGAATAAGGTATGCAAGCCAAATAGGGATTTAAAGAAATTACATAGTAATCAGCTCAGTAACAGACATATAACATTAAGTCTAGCATTAAAAGACCATGTCTGAAGCAGAGCTTTTATTCTCAGCAGGATTTTGGGTTTATTAATGTACCCTATCTCTGTACAGCGTCTATGTGGGTAAGGCCAGCCCAAATTATGCTCTGCTCAGCACAGTGGATGGAGCTCAGTGCTTTCCAAATTTCTATCCCAGGCTATAGGTGCGGACAATGATTTTTTTTAAGGTTAGCTTTTTACACTGCAGTAAGCAAATGGACTGCATATGGCAATACATATATATATATCAGTGTATATGCATGTATCAGTTATATACTGTGAAAAGATATTCGGTTCAATTTATTTGTATAACGTTTTTAACAATGGACATTGTCTAAAAGCAGTTTTACAGTATAGAGGCATAGAATAAAAATGATAAAGATAAATAGTCAAATTAAGTGACTATTTATCTCTAACATTTATGCCTAATGAGCAAGCTTGAGGCAACGGTGGCAAGGAGAAACTCCCTGAGATTGTATGAGAAGGAAACCTTGAGAGGAACCAGACTCAAAAGGGAATTCATCCTTATTTAGGTTACACTGGACAGTAAATAATGTCCTTTCTGCAGCTGTTTATAGTTTATAGATACACTATATTGCCAAAAGTATTCGCTCACCTGCCTTGACTCGCATATGAACTTAAGTGACATCCCATTCCTAATCCATAGGGTTCAATATGACGTCGGTCCACCCTTTGCAGCTATAACAGCTTCAACTCTTCTGGGAAGGCTGTCCACAAGGTTTAGGAGTGTGTTTATGGGAATTTTTGACCATTCTTCCAGAAGCGCATTTGTGAGGTCACACACTGATGTTGGACGAGAAGGCCTGGCTCTCAGTCTCCACTCTAATTCATCCCAAAGGTGTTCTATCGGGTTGAGGTCAGGACTCTATGCAGGCCAGTCAAGTTCATCCACACCAGACTCTGTCATCCATGTCTTTATGGACCTTGCTTTGTGAACTGGTGCACAGTCATGTTGGAAGAGGAAGGGGCCAGCTCCAAACTGTTCCCACAAAGTTGGGAGCATGGAATTGTCCAAAATGTCTTGGTATGCTGAAGCATTCAGAGTTCCTTTCACTTGAACTAAGGGGCCAAGCCCAGCTCCTGAAAAACAACCCCACACCATAATCCCCCCTCCACCAAACTTTACACTTGGCATAATGCAGTCAGACAAGTACCGTTCCCCTGGCAACCGCCAAACCCAGACTCGTCCATCAGATTGCCAGATGGAGAAGTGCGATTCGTCACTCCAGAGAACGCGTCTCCACTGCTCTAGAGTCCAGTGGCGGCGTGCTTTACACCACTGCATCCGACGCTTTGCATTGCACTTGGTGATGTATGGCTTGGATGCAGCTGCTCGGCCATGGAAACCCATTCCATGAAGCTCTCTGCGCACTGTTCTTGAGCTAATCTGAAGGCCACATGAAGTTTGGAGGTCTGTAGCGATTGACTCTGCAGGTTGGCGACCTCTTCGCACTATGCGCCTCAGCATCCGCTGACCCTTCTCCGTCAGTTTATGTGGCCTACCACTTCGTGGCTGAGTTGCTGTCGTTCCCAAACACTTCCACGTTCTTATAATACAGCTGACAGTTGACTGTGGAATATTTAGGAGCGAGGAAATTTCACGACTGGATTTGTTGCACAGGTGGCATCCTATCACAGTTCCACGCTGGAATTCACTGAGCTCCTGAGAGCGACCCATTCTTTCACAAATGTTTGTAAAAACAGTCTGCATGCCTAGGTGCTTGATTTTATACACCTGTGGCCATGGAAGTGATTGGAACACCTGATTCTGATTATTTGGATGGGTGAGCGAATACTTTTGGCAATATAGTGTATGTCTGCAATATGTGGTGAGGCAAGTATGGAACCAAAGTGTGTGTTTTAATACGGGCAAAATCCAAAAATCATAATCCGAGTTTGTAGCAGGGGTCAAACAAACAGGGGGCAAAGTTAGCAAGAACATTTCATAATCAATGGCAAAACAGACATAAATAAAAACAGACCAAATAGTGAATCAAGAAAACTCATCTAGAAAAACCTTAAAAACATAAATACAGAGTAAGACTTTAACAGGGTAAAAAATGATCCATCAATGATCGACAAAGAACAGGTGAACACGATCAGGTAACAAATCACTGACAGGATGTGGCAGAGATAGGAGTTGTCACTCGGGGGACTGTGATGCTAAATGTGAATCGGTGACAATGTGTCACAGTCTTGTCCTTGGTGCTAATCACTGTAGCCTCTGTCATGTGTATTTAGGTTTTAGGATTTAGTTCCGGTTTTGTTCTAGTTCCTGTCTTCTCTCCATCGTTGCTTAAGTTCCAATGGACTCTGACAGTGATTTTCAGTTTTCATTGAATAAATTACATATGTATCTGACAATCCATCAATCATCGTTTAGATGCTTATCCATGCAGAAATGATACAGTCACTTTCAGTTTCTGCTCACCTCCTCAGCCATAAGCTACAAAAACTGGGTATCAAAGCAACGACGGAAGAAGGGATCAGGACTGAGCTACGGAAGAGTGCAGAACCTTCCGCTTGATGAGCTCAGATAGTGAGAAAATGAGCTAGGGAGAGAAGGAAAAACATCAGGTAGGTAGATATTTATTATATGATACCATCAAAGCACACTGCAATAATCTACAGTCTCCTCTGAGGTGCCTGACATCCTATTAGGGAGGTGCAGAGAGTGAAGATGTGAGAATGAGATTTGTAATTCAGAATATATTTTAAACCTCGGAGGAGCAGATGGATTTGCTGAATAGTATCAGAACAGTTCTTTGTGTTTGTTTGCTATTATCACATCTACATGTATTTGTGTGAAATGGCAGGATTCCAAACAGCTCAAATCGAGATGTTGTAGTGCAGACCTTCATTACATACATCCATAACATCTTGGCACTCTAGTTAAATGTGACCTTCATCGTTAACTGTTCATGATATTATCACTACACACTGTATGTGTTGCAGTGAATTAGCTCATGGTAAATGACTATCATAGTCATTATTACTGTTGAGATTTATAACTAGGGTCTAATAGGTCAATTTAATTCAACTTGAACCATAGTTTCAACCGAAGACCAATTAGAAATAATATCTACGTGAATCAAGTCATATTTGAATAAACCTGGGATGATAAATTGAGTCTACTTTATAACACAGTGGTCCAGGATCCTCCACAAATCCGCAGTCAAATCCAGTCCTGATATTAGCTTGCTCTTGCTCTCCTGCCAACTGAGCTCCTGTTTCCCTTTAACTCTCTTTTACATCTATTCATTCACGACCTGTCTTTATAAGGCTTTGCCATTAGGGTGGCTTATCTAAGCACTGGTTTCTATAAATGTTATTCTATCAGGGCATGATTTTTTATAATGACTGCTCTTTTTTGTTGCTTGTTCCTGTGTTTGATCACAGACTTGAATAAGTGGCTCACAGATTTGGATAAATCGCTCATACATACATACATACATACATACATACATACATACATACATACATACATCAACTTTCACCTTGTGAAACCTCCAAAATATGACTCTACATTTTTGCCTAATATATTTAGACAGTTTATTTATTTATTTACTTGAAAAATCTCTTTTTTGTTGTTGTTGTAGTTCAGGTTTTTATGGTCATTTTCAGATATTTGTACAACAGTATTTAGGATATACATTATAAAAGAGTCAGACAAAACCTTAAAATTAATTTTTATATATAATATGTTTATATATACATTATAATTTATATATAATGAAATTCTTTAGCTTCAGTTGTACCCTTCCACCCAGACCAAAACAAAAAAACATGTAAACAGTGTGTTTAGTCATAAAGTGTCAGAATGTCAGATTTATTCAGTACTACAAATGATTGACATTATGAACGGCAAGGTACATAAGGTACAAAGGATTATGTGAGACAGTCTGATATCAGTACAGTATAGTATGTGATATAACAGATCATGTTAAAGTAGCCAGCAAATAGCAAATGTCCTGGTTTGTAAAAAAATTAAAACCAAATCAAATGTCATCCGCAGGACTCTTTATCTGGGTTTAGGAGACACAGTAAAAGATACCATAGATGCCTGATGTGTAGAAGTGTATTGTTAACATGATTAATATCCTACTGAGATCTACAGTAAAAGGCTAAAAGGTTAAAATTAAACACAACGTTTAGTTAGCATTTAGTCTCATGTATAAATGTAAATACATTTTAAGAGGTGACCCAGTTCATAAATTCGTCCCAGATTCCCATGAACACAGGCCTTTTAATTCTGCTGAGCATTTTATTTTTTATAAGAGGAGTTTCCAACATCAGCAACCTCCACCATTCCTTGAGAGCTGGAAGTTTGGGTGATTTCCAGTGCTGCAATATTTATACTAGCTGCTGTAACAGTTCCAGCTATCAGGACTAAGAGTTTGTTCTTGTTCACACTGGGTATTTCAGTTCTGTCCTCCAGTAGGCTTGTAACTGTAACCCTGGGGATACTGGCAGCTTCTAGCCCAACCAATCACCCAATTTCAAGATGTTATTCCTGACTCCTAGGGTTCACCAGTCAACAAATTACAACCAAATTGATGTCATGTATTACCATGTAAATGGCTGCCCTATCTCTTAGCACTGAGAACTTGCATCTGTCTAAGATACCAAACAAAACTTGATTTAAATCTCCTCCCAGCATAACATGCCCCTCTCTGCATTTCTTAAGATCCTGTTCACTTCATCCTTCACAGATCATCCTTATTAGGAGCATGTATTATACAAAATGTAAAGTGGGCTCCAATGATGAGAACATCAATACAAATGACTCCTTGTCCACCAGTGTCCTTGTCCTCTTTAAATATAGCAATGTTCAGCCTGTTATGTACTTATATGAATGAAAACTCCATTCTGTTTGCTTAAACCCAATTCTTTTTTACATTTAACTGTATTCCCACAGCCATTAATATTCCTGGATTATTTTAAGCATCATTTCTATGAAAACATAAAACTAGCTTATACACAAATGCACCTCTTGTTGAGCTTGAAATATATATATATATATATATAGTATATTAGTCATTTTTAAATGAACAGGTTTAACCGAACAGGTCCATATGAACAATCCAGAGCTATCTGAAAACTTTAAAACAAAAGAGCCTCACAAAGCAAAATGAAGCTGTTCTAAGAAATCTTGAAGGACAGTCAGTTTGAACTAAATAAAGAAAAAAATAAATGGTAATATCAATCTGTAGAATGTCCAGTCCAGTCCAATAGTCTACTTTAAGATGGCTACCCAACTTTTAACCTATATCAGCATACCTTATATCTTTTCTTCATTAAACTTTTACTGACTCAAACTTCTTGTTCATTCTTAACCTCCATTTCTCAGGTGAAGTGAAGGGACATTAGAAGAAAGGACATTATTTACATCTACATTATTTACTGTCTGGTTTCACATGGCTTCCTTCTGAGCCTGGTTCCTGTCAAGGTTTCTTCCTCATATCGCCTCAGGGACATTTTCCTTGCCACCGTTGCCTCAGGCTCATTCATTGGGCATAAATATTCATGTAATTTTAAACTTTATCATTTTTATTCTATATATTCTGCATATATTCTCTATATTTCTGCAAAGCTGCTTTGAGACAGTGTTAAAAGCACTATGGAAATAAATTGAATTAAAATTGAAGTGAAGTGTCGACTTTCATCTCCCAAAACATTCTGGCTATTGTAAACTTTTCCCTTCCCTTTGCTAGGTCTTTACTTATGTCTGCAAAGAAAGATAGGTTAAATCCATCCATCTATCCATCCATCCAAAAAAAAAACCTTTATTGTACAAGATTTAACTAGATTTTTTTAAATTATTATTATTTTTATTTTTTATGCTAAAAAGGGTTCCACAAGTGTCCTTTGAATATATTTTAACCTCCTAAAGGAGTTCATTTCAGAATTAAAATAAAAAAAATGAACTTCACAGCTGCAGAGTTTTTCACAGAGCCTTTAATAAATTCTCCAATGGTACAAGCCAAAGAACCCGTAAGGGTGCTAGAGGGAACTTTTTTCTGTGAATATGAATTCTTCATTCACCCACAGCCCATTTCTTTGTGTATAAGTCTGACACAGCATCAAGTCATAAGCTAAAGGTGTACACACACACACACACACACACAAACACATTTGGATGCCTTTTAAACCTTGACATTCAAGAGTTGTCACATATACATTACAGCACAGTGAACTTCTGCTTGTGCTCACGGGTTCTTTAAATGGTAAAGGCTGTATCTAAAGTTAACTATTATTTAATGAGTCTTTTAACAGGATGAGTCAATTTGTTCCTGTATCTATAAAATGGCTTTTAGACTATTCCTATGTAATTATTATAAGTGTATGGATTTATGCATTGTTTCACTATGTGTGTTTTATATATACTTCCTGGGTTGGGGGGTTGATTACCACTTCCACATGTTCTCTGGGCAGTGGTGGCTCAAGTGGTTAAGGCTCTGGGTCGTTGACTGGAAGATCAGGGGTTCAAGCCCCAGCACTGCCAAGTTGCCACTGTTGGGCCCTTGAGCAAGGCCCTTAACCCTCTCTGCTCCAGGGGTGCTGTATCATGGCTGACCCTGCGCTCTGACCCCAACCTCCAAGGATGGGATATGCAAAGAAAGAATTTCACTGTGCTGTAATGTATATGTGACAAATAAAGGCTGTTTCATTTCATTTCATTTTCTTCCCATGCTTCAGGGAATCATTCTGGCTACTTCAGTTTTCTCACTTAGTCCAAAATGTGTGATTGTGCCCTGTGATGGTTTGACACCTTGAAGCCCTGAGATAGCCTCCAGGCTCCCCACAACTCTGTGAAGGATAATTGGAACATTTACTACAAATATAGCATTCATTATAATAATCATGATGATAAACATGCAGAGGTGGAAATTATGAGCTAGATAGATATTAATAATAATGAGATGTTGTCATAGCATCATTAAAAAAGAACCCAGGATACAGGGGTTGTTGACTGGTGGGTGTCTGCCACCTTGTACCTCATGTCCCCCTGGGATAGACTCCAGGGTCCTGCTGACCTTGTGTAGAAGAAGTGGCACAGAAAATGGCTGGATGGATGGATGCATGGATGGACTAAGGAAACATAATACTTACTGCACAGAGAAGTGTGTTTATTCTCTTGTTTCAAGTTTAAAACAGATGTCTCATCTGTCCACAGCATAACCACTTGAGATGAATGTGGTCTAATCTACACCCAAGAACTAATCACTCAAAGGTGTACTCCATTCGCCATGGTAGCGCTTATCCAGACATGATGAAAAACCCGTTCTGCACCATTTTTAGATGCATACTGATTTAGACTAACAGCCATTGCTGTGAAATGCTATGTCAAATGGTAAAAACTACCATCCATTACTTGTGCAAAAATACCATCCACTTCAATTCATTTTTCCCTTTTAGGGAGGCTAGGAGTACTTGCATTATATTTAGATGAAGTAGTCATAATCATTCTGAAACTGTACCAAACTGGGTGCAAGGAATTGTCTAGAACAGAGGTTTTTTTTTTTTTTTTTGCAGCCTCCTTTTTATGTGACATTAGTTTTTAATGCCGATATTGTGACAAACTATTGAATTATGCTTTCAATTACTGAATTTTACACTACAAACTACTGTATTTTATTTTATTTTATTTTAACTAAGATTTGGATCCAACCCATTTCATTTAACTGTCAAGTCAATTATTCTCATAACCGTAAGAACTCAATAATAAACAAATAGTGTTGATAATGGTTTGTTGGGATTTCCACCACTGTAACCTCTGGCTATGTTTATGAGAGCCACTTGTCTAGACTTTAAGAGATAACATTGCTTATTTCTATCTGGTGGAGGTGACCATCTGTCAGACACAAAAATACAGTACACAGTGTTTATTCTAGATGGCACATGGAAAAAAAACACGTTATGCTCATGCTCATGTTTTCAGATCAGTATACATTGTTTGTCGTAGTCGGTGTCACAAAGCTTGAACTGTCTAAAATGGAAATTGACTCAGGCGTGATGACAGGAACAAAATACTGCATCACTGTATGACCTTAAACACACCTGTAGCTGTCCGCCCTCCCTCATTCTGTCTGGGAGCAGCTGAGCAACAGCTGATTGCTCTGAGAACGACATTAAGTGGAAGTGGATAGATACTGGAAGGGTTGCTTATTTACAGCACAGCTACTGAGATCTGCTCTGGTGTCCTTGGCACACACTTGCTTTCAGAGTGGTTATTGGGCAATTTGACAATTGTGTGAAGCAAAGAGTCGAAGTAGATTTGATGGGATGCTTCAGAGACCTCAGAAAAATCAGATAGCCCGAGGAAAACATGCACAAAGAGTAGCAACAAGAGAGAATTAACCCAGGAATGTGTGGGAGTCTGACCTGCACTTAAACATTATATCTGTTTTATTGATTTATATGTATTTAGTTTTGTTTCAAATGGAAACAGTAGTAAAGAATTCTGTGGTGCTTCCCACTGCATTTAATTCACACTGGACATATTTTATCTGGGGTTATTTCTACTGTTCATTTTATAGAATGTTAAAACACTGTAATCTGTCTATACATACAGTACATATGCACAGTCTGTAAAAATTACTGACATGACAGAATCCACTGGGACTAAAATCCCAGAGATAGTCAAGCAACAATTGCATCACTCAACCTCCTTATGTGAAGTGTATGAAGTCCAAATTGGACTTTGTAGTGTGTGAGTGTTGGAGGCAGGACACAGGCCTGTAAGTTTGACATGTTGTGTATTGAGTGTAAGCCCACAAACATTGTCATATATCATAGCATGGGTCAAAAGCAAGCATCAAACATGGGGTGTCCAACAATGGGTGTCCATCAAGGAGTGTCCAACAAGGAATGTTCAACTAGGAGTGTTCAACAATGAGTGTCCAACAATGGGTGTCCAACAAGGAGTATCCTACAAGTTGGTTCCAACAAGGAGTTTCCAGCTAAGTGTCCAAAAAGTTGGTTCCAATAAGGAGTGTCCAACAAGGAGTGTTCAACATGGAATGTCGAACTAGGAGTGTTAAACAATGGGTGTCCAAGAAGGAGTGTCCAACAAGGAGCGTCTTACAAAAGTTGGTTACAACAAGAGTGTCCAGCTAAGATTCTTACAATTGGTTCCAAAAAGGAGTGTCCAACAATGAGTGTCCAACAAGGAGTGTTCAACAAGTTGGTTCCAACAAGGAATGCCCGACAAATTGATTCCAACAAGCAGTCTTCAGCAAGGAGTGTCCAACAGCGTCCAAATAGAAGTGTTCATCAACGGGTGTCCAGCAAGGAGTGACCTACAAGTTAGATTCCAGCAAGGAGTGTTCAACAAGGAGTGGTGGGGGGGATTAGTAGATGATAAATTATGTTAATAGTTAATTAATTGATCAATAATAAATTAATACTAATGCAAACACTGAACTGTGTGTGTGTGTGTGTGTGTGTGTGATAGGAAGTAAAATGGGTCAGTGTTGAAGTATGTGGAGAGAATAATTAGACATTATTAGAATCCAGATGTTGCCAAGCTCTGTCTCACCTGGAAGGAGCGCTTCTATTGGAGAAATGCAAGACATCATGCCAATGAACATCTGAGTCCACAGTCTCACGTGTGTGTGTGTGTGTGTGTGTGTGTGTGTGTAAAATGTGCTTGGGTTCCTCAGACTGCAAATCTAGATCATGCAGTCACTATTTTTGGCAAAGATGTAAATGAACTTTTCCCATAATACGTTTGAATTTTTTATCCAAATCTCATGAGATGTTTCTGTGAATTTAAAGGACAATGTTGCTGGCAGTGTAGAAAGAGAAAAAAGCAATAAACGAAAACAAAGAAGAGGCTTTGCTGACCTGTGTGTGTCACACAGCCATCAACAGAAAGAGGGGAAGAAAAATAGAGGTCAGAGGTTGATTGCTCTTCATCACACTAATTCAGCAGCCTGTATGAAGTCATGGTAGCAGGGTGTGAGGTAATGACTGAACTCAAATAGGTGAGTGTGTGTGTGTGTGTGTCCATTGCCTAGTGGACCTGTGGTGTCCAAAGTGCTGTGAATGTTATAAATGTCATGCTAGCATACCAATGAGAGATAACCCCTTATGTGAAGTGGATTATTTTCCAATAACAGTTCAGATTAACTTAGATGCCTCTGAAGAGTGCTATGAAGAATGCACTGTTGAGATTTGCAAATTGATTGGACAGGCCACAGATAATCTTTTCTTATCTTATCTTATCTTATCTTATCTTATCTTATCTTATCTTATCTTATCTTATCTTATCTTATCTTATATATTATATTATATTATATTATATTATATTATATTATATTATATTATCCTGGAATAGGCTCCAGTTCCACCCAGGCCAGAATAAATTTCTTACTACCTTTATAGTATTTGGCAGACAACTTTATCCAGAGCAACTTACTCTGACCTCAGTCGATCAGCTGAGGGTTAAGGGACCCTTGCTTAAGGACCCAGTAGTGGTCATCCTGGGAATTTAACTCACATCCTTCTGGTCACTAGTCCAACATCTTATTGTGCAGAAACAATAAGTTTATTAGTGTGCACAATTATAATGTAAGTTAGGATACATTACTGTCATTGTATAAAATACAACAAAATTTAGTGTGGCAACTCTCAGACCACAAAGACATGTAAACATAACGATTCTGAAAGGGATTTAAATTCAGAAGTAAAAGAAGAATTAAGAATAAATAAACACTATACACTGAAAAAAAACCCCAATATATATATATATATAAGATTGGACAGTGTTATGCACAGTAGTATAAAAATAATGTCGCTACGTGTTTACATCTAGGCTACTTTAATTAGCTATTTTGATTCGGCAAATTCTTCGTCCAATTCAATACCCTCTTCTGTAAAGTAAACAAGCTTATTGTTTGGAGGATAAGCTGACCAAACACACATTTCCTACACTTGTGGCTAAATTTAAATGTCATAATTTTTTAAACATTAAAAAAATATTTTTTTGAGGTACACAATGTGTTTGAACAAGATGTTATTTTGCCTTTTCCAGTCTCCAAAATAAACAATCCAAATAAATAAATAAATAAATAAAAATCAAAAAGACTTGCAGACTTCATACGATTGATTAATTCTATTAAATAATAGTTCTAATTCTAATGAAATAATATTTGTATTTATGTTTAAAGTATTGGCATGCCACTGTATATATGGCTTTGTATTATTATTATTATTATTATTATTATTATTATTATTATTATTATTTAGCATATTTACAGTCCAAATTATAAACCTTTTATTGTGTTTATATGAAACTCTCAGAAGATGGCACTGTAATAAATACAACTCTTTTACACTTGTGTGGATAAAATTGTGAATGGATGCAGTTTTGGGATAATGTTTTCACAATGCACATACCTCAACATGCCTCAACTCTGTATAAAGCTTTAAATAACTTTCTTTTATCCTCTATTCTTTTTTTGTTCACCTTAAACACGACAATATGAAATCAGAACTTTCGGAGGTCCAGTAGGCAGATTTTTATAAACAATAAACGTAAACAGGGTTTATTCTAAAGGATTAAATGATCTCCTAAGGTCCATTTGTCATGAAACATTTCCTCAGTGTAAAGGACAGGTTGTATTTTCTATCCTTGTTAAAAAGCTGCACGTTAAAAGCTTTCCTTTTGACAGCAGCATTACTGTATAGAACCATTGTGCATCACCTCAACAGCCCTTAGGTTGACACGCACTTGAACAAATCACATCATCTTGAGTGTAACCCAAGGGCTGTTAAACGTGTTGCATAGAGGTCGAGAGGTCTCTGACACCCGCTGCTTTGAGTGCTTTATGACATGATGGGTTTCATTTGATATGATGCTTTATGAGCCTTTAGAGATAGGTCATAATGGTACAGACCTCTAAATAAAAAACACAGCCATGGATAAACTAAGAGTTAATGGAAAAGCCAATTTGTAATGCAAATGACCTTGCTTTCAACGTCCTATACTACAAATAAGCAGCTTTACAAGGCAGACTTTAATCACTACAGTCAGAGTAGTGGAGGCCAACAGTAGTGGAGGCCAAATGCATTGAAATGTCACTCATGAACCTTTTTTTGAAATGATGAAGTCTCTCTTCTTTTTCTTTTTTTTTTTTTTTCATTTTTTGCTACTTCTACTAAGAAGTAGGAAAGGTTGGAAAGATTTCTTGAGCCACACAGAAAAAATACTCACACTTACATTTACATTTCTGGCATATGGCCAGATCCGATCAGGCCGAATATTGGAATCAGATTGCGATGTTTAGGATACACTGCAAAACTTTACTTTTGGAATCTGCAATCAGATTGAATTCAGTCATATTGATGAAAATGGTTGCAAAGTGGAATGAATACCTAGTGAGTCCAAATGTTTAAAAGTGCTCTACTAAATCTGATCAAACTTAAAAGACATAATCGCCACATGGCTTTGCTTTTTCAATGAGCATCAAGTAAGATTCAATAACTTATAAAGGTTGCATAACTGCATCACCAGTAAATCATCACCTGTTACTTCAGGACACTTTGTCAAATCACACTGCAGCCAGCATCCACATGAGAATGAAAAACTTCTTTTAAAAGTATAAAAATAAGTTAAATAAAGTTCAATTTTGCAGTACAATAGCTAGCTTGGCTATGCTTAAATTCTCCAGCAAAATTTCTACATAAAGAGTTTAAAGAAATTGTGCTTGGGTTGTCTGAGGTAATGAAATGTTAGAAGAAGTGAGCCAGAGTTGTAGGATGTGGTAGTAGGATAATAGCGTTAATTAAAATGCTAATCACTTTCAAGAACAGAAAATATACACTGTGGTGTTGGCAAGTAAGACGCTAGAACAGGAAGCATCGTTAGAGTAAAGCAGAGCAAACCGTTATCTTCTATGTCTGAGATTATTGATTTTTTTTCTCCTATTAAACACCAACTATAACTATGACTCTAAGGGCATGACACAACCAACGACTTCTCACTGTAACAAGAAAAATACAGCACCAACCAACACACATTAGCACCAGCACACAAAACCAAAAATATTTCTATACACATATTAATGTGTTTCAAGGTAGACTTTTCCTTTCATAGAAAGAGAAACATTCAGTAAACACATAATTGGATAGTAATTGGATTAAAAGTTTGAGAATGCCATCATGGAAACACCTCAGTCGATCCAATCAAGCTTGAATGAAATTTTGAGCAGATTGTAAGGGGTGTTGTAGCTCTGAAATAAACCAGGAAATAGGAAAAGAATTTATCCATGTAAACACTTAAATATGGATGTTTTTTGTACAATCAGATTTAAAAAAATTCTGTTTGCACATGTGCAGTGAAGTGATGCGAACCTGACAGACGGTCTGTGTTTGTGCAAAGGGTTTGTATAGAATATAATTAATGCACTTGTAAACAAATATTTGAATCAGATTGCGATGTTTAGGGTACACTGCTAAACATTACTCCTGCAATCAGACTGAATTCATTCATATTGATGAAAATGGTATACAAAGTATTGCCAAAAGTTTTGGGACATCTGCCTTTACATGCACATGAATGTAATATGGAGTTGGCCCACCTTTTGCAGCTATAACAGTTTCAACTCTTCTGGAAAGGCTTTCCACAAGTTTTAGGAGTGTGTTTATGGGAATTTTTGACCATTCCACTAGAAGCGCATTTGTGAGGTCAGGCACTGATGTTGGACGAGAAGACCTGGCTCACAGTCTCCACTCTAATTCGTCCCAAAGGTGTTCTATCAGGTTGAGGTCAGGACTCTGTGCAGGCCAGTCAAGTTCCTCCACACTAAACTCACTTGTCCATGTCTTTATGGACCTTGCTTTGTGCACTGGTGTACAGTCATGTTGGAACAGGAAGGGGTCATCCCCAAACTGTTCCCTCAAATGAAATTGTCCAAAATGTCTTGGTATGCTGAAGCATTAAGAGTTCCTTTCACTGGAACAAAGGGGCCGAGAGCAGCCCCTGAAAAATAACACCTGAATTCAATGATTTGGAGGGGTGTCCCAAAACTTTTTGGCAATATAGTGTATTTAGTCTGAATGTTTAAATGTTTAAAAGTGCACTTATACTAAATCCGATCAAACTTAAAAGTTGTGATTAGTATCCTTTATGACATCCTTCCTGTTTTCTTAAATGCACAAAGAGAAACACTTCTGAGAATCGTCCTGTGTGCCTGATTAACACGTTTATAAGTGGCTGTGTCATTTCTTGTCTAACATCCAGTTTATCTTCCTCTGCAGGAAAAAAGGAGGTTTGTTGAATGTTTGCAGGGTGGATTATAATGTTTATTCACTCCAAACACACAGAACCATCTGTCAGTCAACCCTGAAGGCAGAAAGCCACGGGCTTTAGCCCTCTGCCACTCATGCACCCGGCTGCCAGAAAGTCTCGCTGCAGAGACGGACAGCATTAGGCATTAGAGAAACAGAGCAAGACGGAGAACAGTGGATTCCAAGCAACAAAACGGGCTCATAAGTCACCGCAAATGAACGCCACACCTGACTTACTTATCCAGTGTATTCTCAGGCCTGTCTGTCATACGAGACCAGCCAGTTGTACCGTCTCTCCCCACACGGCCATTTATCAGCAGGAGCCAGGAAGAGCCGACTGCAGTTATCAAGAGCGTCCTCCTTTCAAATCCGCTAAATGTTTTCTCCAAGCTCACAGCACTCTGCCATGAAATAGAAACTTTTATGCTGTGCCATTCAATACAGGATTTCTGTTGCTCTGCGTTTATCTCTAGAAAGGCTGATAGACTTTTTTTTTCAAGTGGCTATCAGTGAATTCTCTTATCTCACTACAATTCTTTATCAGCCTTTTTTTTCCCCAAGTACTATCCGATGCTCTTGAACCTCTTAACGCTTTTCTGTAGTTAGCGATGGATATTTTCAGTGTTGGGGCCATCGTTTAGAATTTACAGCACCAAAGCTGAATAGCTCGATTTTATAACAGTTTAGTACCGTTGTTCGCAGTTAATTTTATTGCGTAGAACAGAATTTTTTCATTAGCAAGTTATCGTAACATCATTTGTCCGTGACAGGCAAATAAACAAATACATGACTTACTTACTTACTTATTTAATAGTGTATTTTTTAACATTACAGATTTTAAAAAAGTAGTTTAATTTTTGCATGACAAATTCCTAGCAACATCATCAATATCTGTGGACTATAAATAACAAATTTTTACTATTTACACTCACCGCTCACTTTATTAGGAACATTCATATAGCTATTCAATCAGCCAATCATGCGGCAGCTGCATGATACAATATAATCAAGTCAAACATCGGAATGGGAAAGAAATTCTGGCATGGATTTAACTACCAGATTTGAGTTTTTCCGAAACTGCTGAATTTTCCCACTGAATATTCTCTAGAGTTTACACAGAATGTAATCCTTAAAATTATTCATATTTTTAAGAACATAAAGATTTCATGTTCGTATTTATTATTTCTTGTTTATTTTTGGCCCCTGTTTAGTAAAAACTACTTTAGCCCTAACATAATTGGTTAAAATTACACTCTAATTATGATGAAGATTTGTAATTGGTTCTTGGGTTCAGCCTTCGCATGTTCCATTTGCATGTAAGATGAGTAAATCAGGCAAATTACTCACAGATTTGCTGACACTGCTGTGAACTGCTTGTCCAGGCAATCCTCAGTCACTTAGCAACCATTTCCAAATGCATTAATTCTGCATATTTTGATTCACTGTATATAAACTCGATGTTGGCTAACACTAATACTTTACGTGATACACTATATCTGACTAAAGTGTTTAAGATAAACAGGTTTAAGATTAAAATTTAAAGCAGTTTATATACGGTTTACAACATTCATCACTGAATTCATACGAAGCTATGCTCACACAAGCCCACCTTAATGTTAGGGCTAAATGTTAAGGTGAAAGGGGTATTTTGCACACATATGTATGAAAAACCTTTTACTCTCACAATTGCACTGATTAGCTGAAGCACTTTAGATGTATTTACTGTATATCTGGACCTCGTGTTTCCTTCAAAAGGTTCAAATAATAATTCATAGATATAGTAACTGATTCAATTTTCAGTTCAGTAAGTACAGGAGTGGTCTTTATGAGTAAAGTAGCACTTCTTAGGTCCAGAGTCTCCATGTGAGATATTTCAGGTCTACTCAAACAAGCATACATGTTAGGGATAAACTGTTCAGCACTCATATCTCCACCAGTGATCAGTTCAACAAAACAGACTTCAGGTTAAAACTAGAAGGAATTTTCCAGGGCTACATAATTGCACATTTTCAGTATATACTACACAGTTATAGAAGGAACATTATTTAAAATCGCACCATCCGTTGGCATCCAGATGAGGATGGGTTTACTGTTGAGTCTTGTTCCTTGGTCCAAGAATTCTTCCTAATATTGTATCAGGAAGTTTCTGGCTTGCTCATTAGGGATAAACTAATAAATTTAAACAACTAAAATGTATATCATATTTTATACATTATACAAACTTGAAGAAGCATGGTGGTGGGAGCATCATGTTATATATATATGCAGGATTCCCTTAAGCTAGGACTGGGGATCTGTTTAAGATGATGGATAGAACCAAATACTAGACTTTGACACACAAGATGTTGGCCTCTTATATACAGCTGAAGAAGAAGAAGAAGAAGAAGAAGAAAGCTCGGATCAAAATCCTATCAAAAACCTGTTTAAATTTGTCAGTGTTTATTCTGATTTTAAAACACATCATGGATCATTTTCTTACAGGAAAATCTGGCTGAGCCGAGCACTGAGTGATTTAAGGCATTTTCCAAACAAACTAAGCAGTCGAATTTTTAAAACAGGTTTTCTCAACCACATAATGTATTATGCTGAGGCCATGGATCCCAAACATTTTTTTAATTATGTTTTACATATTTTCCAGAAGAGGAGGTTCATCTAAAAAGATCTGGCTCAAGGAGTTGAACGATTCATCACAGAAAAAAATACTGATTAGAAAAAGTAATGAGTAGAATCATTTTTGGATTTTTATTCCTAGACTTTATTTACAAGCAAAATGCTTTGGATTTGTGGATAAACGATAGATTTCTCATTGAAATGCATTTCTATGAAGCTTTATGCCAAGTCTTATACAAATAAAATGAAATGAACTGTGTTTTTCCTTTTATTTTTCCAAATCTGTTCTTTTCCTAGGTCATAACTAGTAATGAGAGATTATTCAGTGTGATCCTCACTCTATCATTAACTATGAACTCAGTGCTTCCATATTTCATATTCACATAATTCATCTTTCTACCTCAGAAATAGTGTCTGCATATAATAACCATGCATTAAGTAATGTAATGATATAACGGTGTAAATCTATGTCACACTGAGCTAGGCAGTAAGGCATAATGTTTCCTGTGATGTCTGGCAAATCGTTGTGCTGGTTTGGAATTTATCACTATGAAGAAAGATGTATTTTGGTCTGAGCTGGAGGGGAATAGAGCGAAGGATGAAGTGTAAATAAAGTGTGGAAAGTATTTCCTCTAGCAAATTATTATCACCGGTCTTACTGAAAGCAGGATTATTCTTAGTGAAACTGTTGCTTAGTTGCAACTCTTCACTCTTCCCATTTTAGAATTTTTAGCTTTTCACTATTAAAATAACTTTTTTATTAATGTTTTTAACTATTTTGGTGGCATATAACTGAGCTTTTTCTTCCAAGCATTTCTTTCTAGAAAGAAGAAAATATTCTGGTAATATTCTCTCCATCCATTTTTGTTTTTCCCTTTTCTGTCTTCCCATTTGCTCCTTCCTTTCTCTCTTTCTTCCTCTCTTTCAGTCCCACCTGCTCTGCTGACTCACCGTCGCGTCTCTTATGTGGGACACCAGTGACACCTGGCCTGAGGGCTTGACCACTGAACTTGTCCTTAAAATAGGAACTGTGTCCTCGCTGCTCATACTGAACCTGCCTATATGTCCCCGAGGTAGCAGACATCTAACCTGCTCAGGCTCCTATAATGACCACTGCTGCTCTGTGCACCACTGACCAACATAAAGCACCGAGAGACACAAAAAGACTCCAGGAGTCTAGCTCCTCCCTATGGAGTTTCTTTAACCCTTTTCATCAATTCAACAAAACTATCTCTTGGTGTTTTCCTTTCCTTATAATGTGCTAGGGCATTGATCTGTGCTAGCAGTGATACCGATTTCTAACCCGAGCATACACAAGCAATATAGATCCTACACAGTTTTAAAACAGGGTTATTTTTTTGAAAAATAAAACTTTAAATTCCATTATATCCGAAAATGGATCCAAATAGTCTACACACTCCTGTAAAATACATCACAACAGATCTTTTTCTAGCTTTAATGTGATTAAACAACCAACAAAATCCAAGAAAAAAAACAAGTAGAAACCTTTTAGATGGGAAGAAAAAATAGTGTGTAAACACTTTTATGTGATTATATTATAAATCAGCCAATCAAATCCAATCTCAGGTTCAAAAGTAAATATCATTTTTCAACATATAAGTGATTTCCCAAAATAAAGATACTGGGATTTTCTCTATATCTTATATTTTGCATTTTGTTGGCTTTGTACATGTACTTTGCACAATGACAATAAACTTGAATGTGATCTAATCTAATCTAATCTAATCTAATCTTCTTGGTTTTATGGAAGTCATGGTCAGCCAAGAGCATGATCTCCCTGTTGAAAGTTATCATTCAGGAGTGTGATGCAAAAGAAATTTCCAAAACACAGGCTGTACCTTGAAACAGCGTGAAGGCCATCACTAAAATGATAAAAATGGTGCACTACTGTAACATCACCAAGAACGGGACGTCCTGTCAAAATGGATTTAAAGTTCGAGAAAAAACTTATCAGTGAGGGAGACATTCAAGAAGGAATTTCTGACATGTACTGGTCCCTCCTTGAATGGGAATTGGGATGTCTGGGTTATGGGGTAGGATGACTAGATAGAAGCACTTCTATCATGGCAGCATCATGTTATATGCTTGATTCTCTTAAGCTAGGACTGGGTATCTATTCAAGATAGAGAGAATGATGGGTAGTACCAATGACACAACAGATGTGGGCTCCATTTATAAAGCTGAAGAAGAAGAAGAAGAAAGCTCAAACCAAAATCCTATCAATAACCTGTTCAAATTTATCAGTGTTTATTGTGGTTATTATCAACTTTTTATTCATAAACACATCACTGTATAATTTTTCCTACAGGAGAATTACCCGACTGCACTGGGAGTTAAGCGATTTAAGGCATTTATTTTTTTTGTTTCTAAACAAACTAAGCAGTCGAATTTTTTTAAAACAGATTTTCTCTACCATATAATGTATTATGCTAAGGCCATGGATTCCAAACAATTTATTTTTTTTAATTATGTTTTATATATTATCCAGATTGTGTAAAGATCTGGCTCAAGGAAAAAAAGATCTGGCTCAAGGAGTTCTCTCCTCTGTGAACGATTCATCACAAGAAAATACTGATTAGAAAAAGTAACGAGCAGATTCAATTTGGCTTTTTATTCCTAGGCTATATTTACAGGCTTTCAAGCGAAATGCTTTTGATTTATGGAGAAAAGCTAGATTTCTCATTGTAATGCTTAACGTGTATCATATTTTACATCGAAGAAGTACTACCGCTATTACTATGCCAGCTCGGCTGGTTGCTCGTGACAACCGGCTGACGGACAGCGAGCGGAAGAGCAACGAGTGTGAAATAGACAAAAATCTATTAAAGGAAAAAGAGAGAAAGAGATGGAGAGAGACGTATTCTTGGCTAGCCGCTCGGTGCTTAGTTGCTGAAAAGCAAACAGTGTGTGTACAGTATGTGAGCAAGTGAAATTGAAAATGATAATGCGTCAAGGCAAAGAGTAGACAAGGGAGAACGAGTGCTCTCGCTGCTAGCACACTTTTCACCAGATAGAGAGAGAGAGAGAGAGAGAGAGAGCTGTTCCTGTTCACTGGGCTTGACTACAAACTGACGTAAGATTGCATCTTTACACCACCTCTCAGCCTGCTGCTGATGACAGCATGCTGCGTTTGTGTGTGTTTGTGTGTGCTCGTGTGTTTTCAGCTAGGAGATAACATTATTAAAGCGTTCTGTGTATTCAACAGATTCAGAGAAGATCCCAAAAATCAGCCAATTCCAAATGTTATTCAACTGTCTCACACAACATTCCCAGTCAGACTAAGCCTAATGCTAAAAAGAAAGTGAAAGATGGACGTGTAAAGAGAGCGTGTGCAGCTTTTCCTCCTCAAAGCACGCTATTATTTCTCTCTCACTGGTAGTGAGGATTATCCCTAGTGAATGATTTGATTAGCTGGCTCATGATGAATTTTTCCTCTTCCTTCTGTCATGTTTTCTCTGCACTGTTTTTCCATCCTTTGACTAATTTCACGCTTGATTTTTTTTTTCTTTTTTACTATCGGCAAGAATTTATTTCTATAAAAAAAAAATAAAGCAAACATATCGATCAAATGAAAGACACGATATCAAGTTTGAATCTAGGACATAAGCTTAATAACCTTAGGAATAAGTAAAGATAAAAAACACAACCTTTTCTTACAAAAAAAATAAAAGAATAAATCATTAAACTCATTTCAAGCATTCGATATGTATGTTATGGACCGATGATACCAAAGTAGACTTTTTTGGGTGTAATTATAAAATATACAAGACGGGATGTCACTCAAAGAATACCGTGCCTACAGTAAAGCATAGTGGTGGTAGTATAACATATAACAAGGGCTAGATAGAAGCCCTTATATATAAAAAATAAGCTCTTATAAATTACCCTAAACCATTACTGTGTAGGATATGGATATTGTTTGGGCATAATTATAAAATAAAATTTCTGGCGCAAAAGCAAAACTTATCACTCAGGACACAGTGATGGTGATGAAGCACGGTGGTGGCAGCATAATGTGCTTCTCTTCAGCTGGAACTGGGGCTCTAGTCAAGATAGAGAAAATGATGGATAGCTCTAAATACTAATCTATTTTGGCACAAAAACCTGCAGGACTCTTTTATACAGCTGCAGAAGAAGAAAAAGACAAAGAAGAAAGAGGAGCAGTTTTTTTTTTTTTGGAATGGTCCAGTCAGAGCCCAGATCTAAAGCCTATTAAAAACCTGTTGCAATGACGACCCTGGGGCAGGAGGTTGCAAAAATCCATATGCAGAGAGTTTTAATAATAGAAAATTTAAAAAAACATAATCCAAAAATCGTAAAGAATTAAACAGGCAGAGAATAATCCAAACACAGGGTATCAGTCGAACCGCTGAACAAATCCAAATTAGGCAACGAGAAAATACAGACAATGGTCATACACGTGGAAACAATCAAACAAGTGTACACAGAGTGTAGTATGCATGCTGCTTAAATGCTAGGATAATCCAGAAGTAACCGGAAATGGTTCAATATTTGAGGGAGGGTTACCTCTGGCAATTAGGAGGGGGTGTAGTTGACCTGGATGTTACATCTGTCACTATTAGAACAATAGTTACTAGTCGACAACCATTTCAAGCAATGAGGTAGACTGTTTATTGTATTATCAATATAAACCATTTCCATACTTTATTATTTCGATATAGATGACAAAATACTTACATGTACGATGTACATTTATAAAAAAAAAATCAATAACAGAATAGTGTGATGCAGCCTGGCATGAAGGAGTTACTTCTACTACTCTATCATCTCTAGTTCCACCGATAAGGCATAACATTATGACCAGCTGCCTAATATAATGTTGGTCCCCCTTTTTCTGCCAAAACAGCCCTGACCCGTCCTGCATTGAGTATTCTGAGACCTTTCTATCAGAACCAGCATTAACTTCTTCAGCAATTTGAACAACAGTAGCTCGTCTGTTGGATCGGATCACACGGGCCAGCCTTCTCTCCCCACGTGCATCAATGACCCTTGGCTGCCCATGACCCTGTCACCGGTTCACCACTGTTCCTTCCTTAAACCACTTTTGATAGATACTGACCACTGCAGACCAGGAACACCCCACAAGAGCTGCAGTTTTGGAGATGCTCTGATCCAGTGGTCTAGCCATCACAATTTGGCCCTTCATCAAACTCACTCAAATCCTTACACTCAAATCATTTTTCCTGCTTCTAACACATCAACTTTGAGGACAAAATGTTTAATATGCTGCCTAATATATCCCACCCACTAACAGGTGCCATGATGAGGAGATCATCAGTGTTATTCACTTCACCTGTCAGTGCTCGTAATGTTATGGCCGATCATTGTATAAAGATTTTATCATCTCTAGCTATAAGAATCTTGAAATTAATCCTGTTTTCCCCCTCATTTTATAATCATGTTTAATGCTGTGGAACGTCCCCAAAATTAGTTCAAAAAGAATCATAAGTGAAGCTTATCATGTTACCCAGAAATCATGACGCGAAAATTCTGTAAATTTTCCAAAGCATAAAACTCAAAGAAAAAGTTTTACCTCTGTGATAAAATTCTCCTTGGAGACTCCTTGTAGAAATTCAGCCGAACTATTATCTAAGAGGCTGTAATTAAAATTAAGCCACACTTCTGTCCAGTTCTATAGTGAATTCAGTATAATAAGATTGGTCTGCATTTAAAAGTTAACACGGGTTATACGACAAGATTAAAAATCTTAGTATTTACATTCCTACTAAAATGTGGCAGCAACATTGTGGAAATATCTACAGGTGAAAAAATGGCCTCAGAAAAACCCTAAGCCTTTCAGATTGGCCGTTCTTTGAACCAAAGGTTCTACTAACTGAATAAAAACTGTTACCTGGGTGTTTGCTTGCATTTGTGTTTGTATGTGTGTCACTTGTAGATAACGTTGTGGCCTAACACAATCCCTGTGCTGAGACTGAAAGATAAAGAACGTGTTACCATGCACATCACCCACGGTGCTATGGGCAGCTGAAACACACACAGACACAGACACACACACACACATAACTCACATAGGTAGAGCTATCATATCATTGCATAAATATCACTCATAGACTCCAGAGGCAGAAGAAATGACCTCTATTTATCTCCATTGCTCCATTGAGTTTTGGAGCTGTGAAGAGCCCCCCCCCCCCTCTCTCTCTCTGTGTGAAATAGAAGATTGTGTTCTATAACTGCAAGTCTCGCTCGCCAATGCAATATCACAGCCCATTAAGGAGCGTGTGAGAAACTTTGATCCTCTTTGATTCCTGCTGGACAGGAGCATTAGTGTCCTACATAAAGGCCCGAGTCTGTGGGAAAGGTGTGTGTAATGAAGGTCGGGAGGAATTCAGAAGTGATTGTACATGGAGCACAGGACTGATAATATGATGGCACTCTTTTGATACAGACAGTGTGCTTTTTAGGGTGTGTGTGTGTGTGTGTCCTGAACTAATGACACATTTTGATGTCTTGGTGCCAGCTATGACATCGTTACAGGATTCCCTACCAGCACCAGGGACATGCCATATGCTAGCAGAGGACAGCAACATATGTCCTGCTGCAGGTCCATACACACACACACACACACACGCAAACACACACAGAGAAAATTCATTAATTTAAATTAGAAACAAATTTCCATTCAATTTGCTACAATATCCTTACACTACATTATCATTTATCATATTGAAAAGATCTATCTATCTATCTATCTATCTATCTATCTATCTATCTATCTATCTATCTATCTATCTATCTATCTATCTATCTATCTATCTATCTATCTATCTATCTATCTATCTATCTATCATGTGAACCGTTACCACACACAATATTGTTTAGTTTTCAGTTACAGGACATCATGAAGACTTCACCATCCTGTACACAACAGAAATTTGATGGTATCCCCTCATTGCCCTGTCAATCCCAGCGACACTAGCCAATCATTAGCATCTGTGAGCTCAAGCACTGTATATAGAGGAGCACAGATTGTGCTTCCCTCTAAGTGTTACCCTGTCACACTGTTCAAAGAAATACCCTTGGCTGGCTTTACTCGTCTCCATAGACGCACATGTTATCCTTCACCCATTTCGGTTGGTAGAGCAGAGCAGGTAACTGGGAGGGAATTGGTAGGTGCCTCAATTAGGCATAAAGGCATAAATATAATGCTACACATCAAAATGACCAACACAATCACAAACAACTGATTGCTATTCTATAGACTTCTTTTTGCTGAACTGGAGAGAGTCTTTCCTCTAAACTGACCTGCTAGTCCAGCAGGCAGATTCTGTCTCTAGGCAGATGAACGGAAGGCCACTCACAGCGAACAGGCCATGCTGTCCTAAAGTGAAGAGATAAATCATTTTATAACCACAAACTAAACATGACTTTCTTATTATGTAGTTCTTTATGTTGTATACATATCCTATATATGCTATGTTGATTCATTTAGCACAGTGTTTTATTTGTGTATGTATATCTTAGTAAGCGTGTGTATATCCAATTATATTTGTGTCTATGTGTGTAGGTGTGAGAGAGCAGATGGTCTTGTTGACCATGAAAGCGAGATATGTCAGCAGTTTGGCGGATTTCTCATCGTTAGTCATCTCTCCTCTCTCTATCTGTTATAATTAAAAATTAGATGTTGGGCTTCTCTATAATTATGAGTCCGAACACTCGTTTCTGCAAAGCTTCTGATTTTCCCACCTCCTTGTGGATGTCTTTATTTGTACCTTTTGTGCGTATGTGTGTGTGATACCTCTTGAGTTTAATTCTAGGTCACATTGTGCTATACTATGACTCTCAGTGAGCGAGTAAGAGAGAGAGAGAGAGAGAGAGAGAGAGGTTCCTGGAAAAGGAATATTATCCATTTTATAAGTCAATTGGTCACAACACAATACAAACAGTATTGAACAATTTGATATAGAATACAGATTCAATACCAAAATATTAAGCTACTGCGAATAAAAGTCACTCTGGTCATGACATATTATACATAGCAATTATTTCTTTAAAACAAGATATAAACACACTGTTTAGACCAACACAACTGTTTTCAATTCTTCTCCACATCCACTGCGCCCTTTTCCACCTCCAGCACTTGCCTGTTTGATGACTTTTTGATGACTTCTTCCCCTTCTTTCCACCACCGGGTCAGTTACCGCCTGCTCTCCTTCATCCCTTCTCTCTTAAAATCTCTTACATGCTGTCTTTGAGCTTGTTGTTTCTTTTCATTAAACAGAGCTTTCCATATTTGCTTCAAGTGCAGCCCTGTATAATAAATAGTGGCTTTATTGATCAGTAGGCCTCAGTGCTTCTGAATGCTTAATTCTGGTTGGTTAGAGGATGATGGACTGACAGTAGTTCAGGCTGCACAGTTCTTTCTAATATGCTGTAGTTTTTATAGTAACAACCTATCCAGGGATTTGTATAGCAGACAATCCACGTAAACTGATGCGTAATGGTTTATAGGGGGAAGTTTATTTAGCATTTTTGAAGGAGTCTCCACTGTCAGGGCTTTGTTACAGTTATATTATAGAGATAAATCTGTTCCTATTATAGGAGACACTCTTTCATTCCATGTAATACCTCGGTGCTTTGCTTTTTTTGCTCATTCTATGGCACTGACTCTACCAGCAGGCCTTGATATGGATGATAACAAGACCATTCAGTCTGACCTTGGGATTACACGGATGACACTCAATTTGGTTTGCCCTATCTTCTCAAACAAAATTCCCCCTGGGATCATCCACTTATATGGTCCTTCCATTGCTGACACTCTCTCAGGTCCTTTTTCCCCGGATGATGCAACGACCTCAAGGAGAGATTCTCAGAGATAATTTTAGCCTCCCCACATTCTCAAAGATGGTGATCCCAGTTCATTCAGCAATACATCACTCTCACGATCGTGACCGGTCCCCTCATAAATATCAACTGTAAAATCTGTACCTTCAGGGTATTGACTGACAACAAGCTGACCTTCCTGTACTCCATTGATGCAATCTCCCCGTCATGCAAATTCACTCTGTATATCATCAGGAAGCCCAGAGCTTATCTATCATGGCATGCAGCTCAAGTCCTTGTCCATATATCATCTAACATCTGGACTGCTGCAACAGCCTATTAGCTGGCCTTCCAGCAGCCACTGTGAAGCTGCCCTTGTTACACGTCATGCACTTTAATTGGATGTGTACATAGTAAGGATTTACTATCAAATCTGCACACATTGTTATCCAGACTTCAGACATAAGTGCTACTCAGACAGCTGTGTAGGATTTTGTAGGAAGCAAAAAAAAAGGGTCGAGTCTTAGTTACACAAGTCTGACCTTGGACCAGGTCAAATTTCTTAAACAATATTGACTCAAGTGAGGAGCAGTATTAAGCTCAGCAGCACTGTCTGGCAGTTAAATGACATTGAGATGTATATTTTGTCCTGTAATGCACTAAAAAAAAAATATGCAATGGCATTTTAGACTCATATTAAATATATGATGTATGCATAAATATGTTAATATTAATGATTTGACATTGACTGATTAAATATTATGCATAAATGTGTTCATATTAAATAATACTAAACAGTTTTAATTTTAATGCAATATTCATATTCATTAATAATCTATTTAAAATCTAATCCTTTTAGGCTCACAGTTGTAAGCAGACAGCATATGGAAATATATAAGATGTATGGAAGTATTTCTGTGGATAAATTTGTGAAATAATTCCTTTAAGAGCTCTAAGTGTAGTGGGTGATTATTTTTAAGCTGTAGCCACAATTTCTATATGAAAGATCACCTTTATTTTAAGCATTTCTGACAGCAAAGAAAAAGAAATCTGTGTAAGTATTCTCATTTAAACTCATATTTAAACCACACACGGACGATGTGCTTTAACTCGAGTTTAATTTCCAACAATTTTGACATTATTGTGCATGTAAACTCTGAATAGAGATATAATGCAACATTTGATCAACTGATCCTAATGCTCTGGTTTTACGTCTTTGCGCTGTACAAGAGTGTCAGGTGAAGTTGCGTAATGGTGCAACGATTGAATATGTATCATAAAATTGTACTACTCGCCCTTTAACTATTACTATTGAGCTCTTGGCATTTCAGTGGATTTTCTTCTCTTTCTTCCTACAGCCATCTTTCACTCTTCCTGAAACAGAAACTTAGTCACATAACACTTGCTCCAGAGTTGGCTCCTGTCATCGCTGCGTGCTCAGAATGTACTTGCCAAACTTGTAAGTCACTGTGAATAAACGTGTTGTCATGTAACTGAAAATCTATGAATGAAAAGCAACAATCCCCTACCAAAGATGTATTTTTTTTTTTTCCCCAGCTATGGAAATGTCTCTACATTCAGACACCTGTCTCAAAATTGGCTGTCACATGTAATTTTCACTCCCAAACAAACAGTTTGGCATAGCAGTGCAGTAAAATACCTTAATATAATATTTCTAAATGAATAAATAAATAGAAACTTCACTACATTTCTTCACTTAATGTGGAATTGCAGCAATTTCACTCTTTAATCTGGAAGCGCTTATTTAGCTCATTTATTTGGATTGTAATTGTTGATTGGTCTTTGATTGACAGTCTCCGTTAATTATTACTGAAAAGTGCTAGAGACAAAAAATATTATTACTATACAACGATCAGCCATGACATTCTGAGCAGTGAGAGGTGATGTGAATAACACTGCTTGACTTATCATGGAGCAATGGAAGAAGGTGGCCTGGTCTGATGAATCATGTTTTCTTTTACATGGCCGAGTGCGTGTGACCTGGGGAACACATGGCACCAGGATGCACTATGGGAAGAAGGCAAGCTGACGGAGGCAGTGTCATACTTTGCACAATGTTCTGCTGGGAAACTTTAGGTCCTGCCATCCATGTGGATGTTACTTTGACACGTACCACCTACCTAGCATTGTTGTAAACCATGTACACTCTTTCATGGAAATGGTATTCCTTGATGGCTGTGGCCTCTTTCAGCAGGATAATGCCACAAAGTAAAAATGGTTCAGGGATGGTTTGATGAGCACAACAAAGAGTTTGAGGTGTTGACTCCACCTCCAAATTTCCCAGATCGAGCATCTGTGGGATGTCCTGGACAAACAAGTCTGATCCATGGAGACCACACCTCGCAACTTACAGGACTTAAAGGATCTGCTGCAAACATCTTGGTGCCAGATACCACAGCACACCTTCAGGGATCTAGAGGAATCCATGCCTTGATGGGTCAGGGCTGTTTTGGCAGCAAAAGAAGGACCAACACAATAGTATTAGGCAGGTGGTCATAATGTTATGCCTGATCAGTGTATTAGAAAACTTTATTTGATTTACTGTTAAATCTACAGAATCAATTTAATCTTCATTTGATGAATCCTCGATGATGATGATGATGATGATGATGATTATAAAATGATCATCTCTTCTATGGGGTTAAGAAAAATAGAACCAGAACCAGAAACCAAATCTAGATAAAAAGCATATAACAGGCAGACTGTTGAGCAAGGCTGTGGATCACACAACATGAAAGCATGATGATGAAACATACAGAAACCAAGACTTAGGTAAGGGTGCTAATTAGAGATAAGATGTTACAGGTGAGAGTGATTATTGGGGACATGAGGCATGCTGGGGGAGATATAGTTCAGGGTTGATTCTGGCAGAACCTTGACAGGAGGATAAGGAAGTCCATTATTTGCTGATCCTACCTCTTGCAGAATTAGGCCAAGAACTTCTAGGTACTGATATAAACTGTAAGTATTGTTAATTATTAATCCTGAAAGGGGTAATTAGTAATGGTTTAACACAATGCCACAATCTCTTCTAATCTATTCTGCTGGTGGAATAGACATCGACTTATGGGATACTATTAATCAGTATAAACAAATGAATTATTTTATCACAACAAATCTGATATAAAATGAGTCAGGACTCTGTTGGCTTTCAGTGAGAGGTGTGTGTTTTTCCCTCTGTTGGATAACCTTACCCAGAACACGTGGGGCATCTTAGAGAGAAGGAATCAGTTTGATATCAACATTTATTTTGAAGATGAAAAATAACTGTTTGGGGTTTTTTGGAACTTTGCTATGAATATATTGCTGCTGGTAGGCTAGGTAAAAACAAAAAAAATACTTATAAAAAAACTTAATGCACTTTGTGTCTGCTTTTATATGAGATATTAACCACCACTATGGAGTTTGACATGATTCAATGCTGAACATAGACACAAAAAAACAGGTGTAAATTTCATCTTTTTGGCCTCTGGGAAAAGAGTTCAAGCTGTGATTGGTTAGTGGCTGTATTTCAGTGTGCGGCAGGGTATTACATTTAGACTTCTGTCTGTGGTCAGCAGTTAATTTTTAAATAAAAGGTTAGATTTTTTCCCTTTGCACTGACTCTTGCTGCCTGTTCTCATGTAAAAGATAAAGCACTGTATGAAATACACAAGTATTGAATTTAACATTTTCTTCTGGTGGGATTGCTTTGCATCAGCCATGGAATCTTTTCCGTAAGTGTGTGATTGATTAAGGGCAATAATACCAATATTCTATTGTCTCATGAAAATGTTTGCTTGCTTACCATTTTACTTACGTCAATACATCTTATAAAGTATATAAGTATATTGTATTGCTCATCAAAAAATCCAATAAAACACACTCCTAAACCTGGAAAGCCAGAAGAGTTGAAGCTGTTATAGTAGCAAAGGGAAAGCCATCTCTATACTAAACCCTACGGATTAAGAATGGGATTACAGTTCATGTGCATGTAACAGCAGACGTCCCAAAACCTTTGCCAATATAATGTATAGGTTGATCCAATTTTCTATTTGTTTTTGTAACTAACACCGAGGACTTATTTTTGCCAGTTAGCTCTCCAGTATCCATTCAATATCAATAGCAAAATTCTATAGAGGTTTGAATCTGAGTAAATAGTCGCAAATTGGGTTCTATGAATGTTTTACTAAAATTAAAATGCAAGTTAAAAACTAAATACGGTTTTCTGCTTCAAGTCCACTCCACATTAAGAGCTATTACTGAATGAGGAAGGTTAGAAAAAGTGAACTTAGCCCTGAAAAAAATGCTTGTCGGCAATTAAAAACTCTCTCATTAGTTTAATGGGATTTTAGTTGGTGTTTGTACATGGTACTTGAGTAACCAAATCCTAGGAGTTTTTACTGTAAAACAATATAAAAGTGCTTTCCAATTATTGCAAAAAAGGATGTAAAAAGCAGCGAGTTCCCTTTTCCAAACCTCTTCACACACTCTGAATGACACTCTATGGCAAAGAAACTGTAAATAAGGTTTTCATTGCTTAAACACAAAATAAATGAACTGAACACGGAATTGCAGTCATTTCCCACAAGAGCGCTACCACCAGCAAAATGATGGACTTTTACAGTCCAATTTGCAGATGTTTGCATATTATATTTTAGAACTGATTACACTCAAATTCAATATAGCAAAGAACAGCATTAATAAGTTATCTGATTAACAAATGTTGAATTCAATTCAAACGCATAAATATACTACAGTGATCACAGAAACAACGAAAAGATGCCACTTAATCCAGCCAATATCACTAGAGCATAACAATATTTGTCTAATAGATTATTATTTGAATCAGGTCCAAATGTGATCAACTGAAGCTTAACAAGAAGATTAGCTTTATTTCTATTGTGTTTTTACAATATTTGGTTCTATTTCATTTTTTCCTCACTTGCTTCGGATGCATTTCTTAAAGATTAACCATTGCCAAGATTGCCATTAAGATGGCAGTCAGCTATATACAACATATTTCATTTATGCTATATTTCATATTCACACACACACACACCTGGTTGTTCGTTGTGTAAATCAATATGCATTGTATATGGATAATAAGTAAAAAACAGTGTGATGTTGCTGTTCCCTACACTGTCAGAAAAAAGGCTACCACAGAGGTACAATTTTGTTCCTAGGTGAACAAAAATATAATGGTACCTTTAAAGGTACACAATTGGCCCTTAGGGTACAATTATGTTCCCAAAACAAGTTATAAAGATATGACTAGAGATACAAACTTTAGGGTACCACCCAGAAATGGCCACTTGTAGCTTAAAAGGTACAGTTTTGTACCTTTCTTTCTGAGAGTGTAGTATGAAAACAAAATTTTAAGTACATGTTCTAATCATAGCAATGGTCTAAGGGTGTCAACTGCATACCTATCACCTGACTGGCATCTCACATGACCCCAAAGCTCCATGGTTTAGGTCATGAACCCCCAATATGACTCAGACCTAGACCTAGGTGTTGGCCCTAGTAACCTTAAGCAGGTTAGGTGCATTTAGTCAATATAGTTGGCTTTAGAATGCCTGGAGGAATCTTCCACTAGGAGGAATCTCTGGATGAAGATCTCTGTCTGGGGATAAAGTCCAAAATGATCTCATCGGAAAATTGGCAGGAAAGGGAATGGCCCCTTGGGTGTAAATTGAAGGAATTAACCCACAAGTACCTACACTTGTTGCTAATGTGGTAGGTTTTGCTGCACATGGTGGTATGGCAAACGGAAAAGCTTTCTATTGCAAAGGAGTTTCCATTCTTTCCATTGGATTTTGGAACATGGCTATGGGGATTTTTGTGCTTTTCAGCCACAAGAGTGTTAGTGAGATCAGGCACTGATCAGTTCACATTCCAGTTCATCCCAAATGTGTTCAGTAGGGTTGAGGTCAGGGCTCTGTGCAGGACATTTAAGTCCTTCCTCTCCAAGCTTGACTTTTGGGCCCTTTAGTTCCAGTGAAGGTAAATTCTAGTGCTACAGCACATAAAGACTTTCTAGACAATTTTTCCTTAATACTTTGTTTGATGAAGAACCCCATTTGGGTTTTTAATGGTTTCCACATAATTTTTGTTATATTGTGTATACTACAATGTTGTGCAATGCTGTGGGTTGCTGTGCAAAAGATTATTGCCAATATACTGATATATAGCTGATATAGCAAGAAATACACTAACCTGGTGTAGAAAGCGGAACAGATTTTGCTGCATATGGTGGTATGGCAAGGGGAATAGCACAAAGGGTGTCTGGCTGAAGCAGGTCGAAGAATGATTTCAACAATACCACTTTCAATGTCAACATGGCCATATTCCCAACAACTCATGACATAATGGCGTTCTGAAAATAAAAGATGGCCAGAATGAAACAGAAATAATGAACAGATAACTACTGAGTGGAAGAATAAAGCTGGAAAAAAAGAGAATAAATGAGTGCTGATAAGCAGGACACAGCAAGGAGGTGATGAGGGACTGGAGAGAAGGGGGAGATGTCAAACACTGACAAAGAGAAGCTTTGGCACTACTGGGCACTCAGCCCAAACTCCCTGGAGGCTGGAGCCTGTGTGTGTGTGAGAGAGAGAGAGCGAGTGAGTGTGTGTGTGTGTGTGTGTGTGTGTGTAAGACAGTGTGTGTGTGTGTGAGTGATTGACTGGCGTGGCTGGAGCTATTTCAGGCAGTGGTTGCAGCTGTCTTTAAGGGGATAAGAGACTGAACAGTTTAGATAGAGTTCTCTGTCTCTAAATACACTTTACTCACTCACGCACAGATATGTATGCATGGTCTCTGAAATTTAAATCATTTCACCCCATCTTAGACTCTTCAGGTGTTCCCATGCCCAATTTTCTGTGACACTCTGAGAATAGCAAAGGGCAAAATGTAATGTAAGGAGGTTCTTCAGGTTATTATGGGTTCCTAGCTCCCAGAAAGGGTGCATCTTGTACCTCTGCTTTGGTAGACAAGCACTCTGTTGCAAAAGTATGCTTAAAACCCTGAGAGGCCTTCTAAAAAGATAATTTAACTTATGGGTGTATATAAGGGTACTGGCAGTGTGTATTTGTATGAGGATACTGTGGTGCCTGACCTATAAAATCATGTTCAGCACCACGGAGAGCACCCCTGCAGTGAGTAACGACATATTACACCACTTGTACAGCAAATGGGTCAAAATCACTATAAATTGTCTTTGGTGTCCTCATCAGATTCACTCAGCCATCATGAAAATAATGCAAAATAATAAAATTCTGAGGTTTTATAATAAATGTCCAAACGTTTACACACATAAGTTCAATGATAAATCTCTTGAAATGTGTTTTTCTCATTTTATACAATTTTATGGAATTGGATGTATGTGATTTTGGCATGTCCCAAGAATTAGGAGGGACATTTTGCATGAGATCTAAACCTGGTTTTGTCACAACCCTGCTTCTGAAGTACTCCTGTCCTGCACATTTTAGTGTTTTCCTTGATTCCAATACACTTGGTTTAACTAAGCAGTTAATTACCAGCTATTCCTGAGTAGAAATGACTGTGTTAGGGCTGGGAAAACACTAATATGTGTACTCCATGACTGCAATCTAACTGGTAGTTTGAGTGCTCAATATGCTGCTGGTGCTGCAATTTAAAATTATATAATGGAGGGCATCAATAACATCTAGCAATTGTAGTCTGATATATTTCCCAGACAGAGGACAAAGATGTACTGCATCAGTTAACAAACTCTAGCTGGTTTAAGAAGAGCATACATAGCCAAGTGTCAGATTGGTTTGGTCCATAGAGCTGACAGATTCCGAGTGACTGCTTACAGTGTCAGCACCACTTCAGTGCTTAAGGCTTTGGGCTCCTGATTGGAAACTTCTTAGCTCAGATCCTTGCACCACCAAGCTGCCAATGTTGAAGTCCTTAACCCAAAGCTACACAGTAGTATCCCAGTTCAATTATAAGAGATTTTGGATTAAAAAAAGTGCCAGCCAATTTAATAGAATTAAATGAAACCCTCCATTGGTTAGACCCTGCATAACCCCTATAAAAATCATATGTTGCCTTTATCCAATTTAAATGTTAACTGGAAAGCTGGGTGAAATTGTAATTATATATGCATGTACTTTCTATGCTAAGATATCATTGAGCTCCAAAAGTGACTTGATTTGGTAGAAAAAGCATAGCCATGGCTCCCAAGAGACAATGTTGGCCTCAACAATTGTTATTCACTGTATTAACCAGCTCTGCCTCACCTTGAACTCTCCTATCTACAACTCCAATGGGAGCTATCGGTGTTGCAATAAAGGTTTCCCAAAAGTGCTGTTTCCACTTAAAAATACTGAGATTTGTTGATGGTGGAGTGGTGGGATGTTATGATCTTATGTTCCCTCATGCTTGTGTTGCATGAACATACTCTCATTTTGACCACTGTCGAGTAAGAGCATTCCTAATAAAATGCTTTGTCCTGGTGCCTGGTGTGATGCCACTGCTTGATCCTGACATGCTTCTATTGCAGTAAATCCTCTTTCAGTCCTGTGTGTTTCATCCTGAAGCTGTACTTCTGCTAGGAGCATTCTGGATGTGTGACTCACTGTCTGCTGATGTGGATGGTCCCACAAGGACACTGTAAAGACATGCATATTCCAAAAACAGTTTATGTCCAAAACTCATCCATTGCAGTGGATAATCCCACCTGGTTACTGTAGATTTGTAACAGCTGCTTCAGGAAGGACTTTCCTGTGCTCATTCCAGGACTATTATTCACAATCTGTTCAAACTGAACATCATTTCAGCACAGAAAGTACTGTTTGACTTAACTGTACTATACCTGATTTATACTCTCACTACCAGGAAGAGGATGGATCCCCTTTTCAGGATGGACTCCTCTTAAAGTTTCTTTCTCATGTCAGCAAACAAGTTTCCTTTGCCATCATCTATGGCTTGCTCATTAGGGATTATAATTCATATCCAGTTATTCACATATGGTATGTATGTCCCATACAAATAAAACTGATTCAATGAGTAGGGCTGCACTGAGCTGTAGCATGCTAGCAGATGGTTGTGGTGCCGGTGCTGATGCTCTGCTGTTCACACAGTAAGTGTACACTGTGTGCTGCATCTGCTCCTCAGCCCTGGTGCTGATGAACAGAAGCTAAGGTCCTCTGGTAGAAAATGTAGAAAATGTCTCTAAGTCCCTCAACCACACACTCTTTGCAGCAAACTTGGAGCTCCCACACCATGTTGGATGACTTATGGGACTAACCCTCGCATGGTAGGTACTTGGTTCACTGGAAAGGAAATACAGCTGTTCAGGGAGTGCTGGCTGACAGAGGTTAGCAGGTCAAGAAGAGGATCAGGTTTCTTAATGAGAAAGACATTTAGCAAGAGTTGAGTGCTTAGAGTTATTCATACTCTCCAATTTCATAACTTGAGTGTAATGAAAATATTAAAACCTTTATTGCTAATCATTATTTGCCTGTGGTTATTCTGGTTGGCTTCTTGGTAAGTACTGTCAAGTCTGATAATTAGCCATACTATATCTTTTCCTCTAAATAAGATTCACATTATTTCAAGAAACTAATTTAATAACAGGCCCTACTGTCTCGTTAATATATACAGAATTACCTAACATGCTGATGACAGCAAAATGGGAGTAAATCAAAACTCTATCAAGCAGCTCTTAAATTAATTATGCCTCAAGTTATTTTGACGTAAGTTATGATTGGCCATTTGGACTGATTTCCTGGAATGAAACTTGATTTATTTCTTCCCAAGGCAGTTTGCCATTTTACATAATGCATTGAGCCGAGTAATTAGACGGAGGTCAATCACATCCTGGCATTCTGTTTGCTAGTCAAGAAGCTGATGTATGCTGTTCGGCTATTATGAGGACATAATATAACTGTAAAACAGCTGAAAAAATTAGATTTTCTCAGCAAGTCTCGCTAAATCAATAGCAATGCATTCCAATGACCAGGCATTTCTTTCGCAACAGTATTTAGAATTGTCCCAGCCTCAATCTTTTTTCAATATGGTTTTTCCGATGCAGGAATATTTTGTTGCACTCATCATTCAACACTATCTCTCAAACATTTGAACTGCATATCTAATATATTTGAGTCCTCACCATTTCCCAGGTCCTGTGAAAATAAAACTGGTACCGCAACTCATAAAAACTGATGAATCAGTAAAAGAATAAGGTGAGCAACTGGTTTCATGTTTACACACGTGCAGTATTCACTCCTTGAAATTTTTTTTTAACATATTGTAGTGTTGTGATCTGGAACTGAAATGGATGCCAGGATGTGGGATGTGGTATCTGGATTACTGGATTACTGATGAAAGAAGGTTGTTAGTTCGAATCCTATGTCCACTAATTTGCCACTGTTGGGCCTCTGAGCAAGGCCCTTAACCCACAATTGTTCAGTTGTATAACATGAGATAAGATGTAAGTCGATCTTACGGGCATATGCCAAATGCTGTAAATATAAATGGACTGAGATGCCGGCTGGAATAGATTTTCTTCTAGGATTGCCCTGCATTTGGCTCCATCCATCATGCCTTCAACCCTGACCAGTTAACCAGTTCCTGTGGATTAAAAGCATTTACACGACATGATGCTATCACCACTGTGGGGATGGTGTCGTCAGGGTGCCGAGCAGTGCTGGGTTACTGCCAAATGTAGGATTTTGGCCTTATTAGTCAAGAGAATTATTTTCTATTATGTTTCTTTGACATGCTCTAAATGGGAGTGGCTTGCCACTCTTCCATTAAGTCTACTGTATTTATTGTGATTTCCTCACAGTTTTGTTTTTGTTATTTCCCAGCCACTAGCTAACCCACAATTAGCCATTGCCCTTATTATCTCCTAAGATGTCTGTTACAGAATTTCAACCTTTCGCTTATGCAGTCTCACAGTCCAGGTTATACAGTACATACTTGGAAAAAGGCACTCATTCCAGAGTTCTATAGACTTATGACCAAAAGGCTCATGTTATCATCAGGGTTTGAAGTCTTGCTCCAGTGCACCCTTACTCATGCACTCAAGCAAACCTGTTCTGTCTATTTACTTCAGTACTGCATCAGAGTTAGTGCATTTGTTCAGATGATAGAGATGTCTAGTATGTAATGTTTTGCCAGTGTATGTCAGTTGAATCAGGGTGTAGAGCTCAGCCACGGAAAACATAAATCAATTGCTTGAGGAACCATCCAGAGGCACTATTCTGCAGATTGGGTTACAGCTTTCCATGGCATGGTACAGTGATAAGGCTGAAACAGAAGAAGTGCAGGATTACTTTAAAACCTCACATTTATCAAATATCAGTGACAAGATGCATTTTTACATTTTAACCATCATGTACTGCAGCAACAGACTTCATAATGCAAGCTACATACTTTTCTATAAGTTTCATTCATGTTGCTGGATTATTTCTTATTCGTTACTTAATAATATGCTTTTAAAGCCTTACATAAGACAAAAATGTTAATTATTAGTTCTGACGGTCAACTGTAATTTTTTTAAATGAACTAATTAATTAAAATATTTTCAATTTTTTTTGTAATTTTCCATTTAATGAGCTTTTTTGTAGAGTCTTTTAGAGGTTGTGTATGCATGAAGGTTAAATGGAAAAATCAACCAACCAATCAATCAGTAAGTAAGTAAGTAAATAAATAAATAAATAAATAAATAAATAAATAAATAAATAAAGGTCTTACTTTAAAACCCAACTCAAAAAACCCAATACACAGTAAATTGTGTTAAAAGATTGTGAAAAAATGTATCCCAGTGTATAGACATTCCTTAAATGATATTTATCTTTAGTAGTTTGTTTCTTGTGAGTTTATTAGTTATTGATGTGACATTGTATAACAGCTTCCTTGTAATGTTTTATTTCTTACAACACAAAAGATATGCAAATTTGCAAATGTCTATGGTGTGTTACCACATTTACTAACTTTAGTACACTGACCAGGCAAAACATTATAACCACCTGGGCACCCTGACTGGTCTGTGGCTATGCAGCCCCATATGCAACGAACTGTGATGCACTGTGTATTGTGAGACCTTTCTATCAGAACAAACATCAGCTTCAGCAATTTCAGCAACAGAAGCTCATCTACTGGATCAGATCACACGGGTCAGCCTTCACCTCCCACATGTATCAATGTCAATGAGCCTTGTCTGCCCATGACCCTGTCGCTGGTTCACCACTGTTTCTTCACTTTTGATAGATACTGACCACTGCAGACCGGGAACACTCCACAAGAGCTGCAGTTTTGGAGATGCTCTGATCCAGTGGTCTAGCCATCACAATTTGGCCATTGTCAAACTCGCTCAAATCCTTACGCTTGCTCATTTTTCCTGCTTCACATCAACTTTGAGGACAAAATGTTCACTTGCTGCCTAATATATCCCACCCACTAACAGGTGCCATGATGAGGAGATCATCAGTGTTATTCACTTCACCTCTCAGTGCTCATAATGTTATGCCTGATCAATGCTCAAATCAATTCCATTCAATACTATTTTATTTGCGTAGCACTATTCTGCAGATTGGGTTACAGCTTTCCATGGCATGGTACAGTGATAAGGCTGAAACAGAAGAAGTGCAGGATTACTTTAAAACCTCACATTTATCAAATATCAGTGACAAGATGCATTTTTACATTTTAACCATCATGTACTGCAGCAACAGACTTCATAATGCAAGCTACATACTTTTCTATAAGTTTCATTCATGTTGCTGGATTATTTCTTATTCGTTACTTAATAATATGCTTTTAAAGCCTTACATAAGACAAAAATGTTAATTATTAGTTCTGACGGTCAACTGTAATTTTTTTAAATGAACTAATTAATTAAAATATTTTCAATTTTTTTTGTAATTTTCCATTTAATGAGCTTTTTTGTAGAGTCTTTTAGAGGTTGTGTATGCATGAAGGTTAAATGGAAAAATCAACCAACCAATCAATCAGTAAGTAAGTAAGTAAATAAATAAATAAATAAATAAATAAATAAATAAATAAATAAATAAAGGTCTTACTTTAAAACCCAACTCAAAAAACCCAATACACAGTAAATTGTGTTAAAAGATTGTGAAAAAATGTATCCCAGTGTATAGACATTCCTTAAATGATATTTATCTTTAGTAGTTTGTTTCTTGTGAGTTTATTAGTTATTGATGTGACATTGTATAACAGCTTCCTTGTAATGTTTTATTTCTTACAACACAAAAGATATGCAAATTTGCAAATGTCTATGGTGTGTTACCACATTTACTAACTTTAGTACACTGACCAGGCAAAACATTATAACCACCTGGGCACCCTGACTGGTCTGTGGCTATGCAGCCCCATATGCAACGAACTGTGATGCACTGTGTATTGTGAGACCTTTCTATCAGAACAAACATCAGCTTCAGCAATTTCAGCAACAGAAGCTCATCTACTGGATCAGATCACACGGGTCAGCCTTCACCTCCCACATGTATCAATGTCAATGAGCCTTGTCTGCCCATGACCCTGTCGCTGGTTCACCACTGTTTCTTCACTTTTGATAGATACTGACCACTGCAGACCGGGAACACTCCACAAGAGCTGCAGTTTTGGAGATGCTCTGATCCAGTGGTCTAGCCATCACAATTTGGCCATTGTCAAACTCGCTCAAATCCTTACGCTTGCTCATTTTTCCTGCTTCACATCAACTTTGAGGACAAAATGTTCACTTGCTGCCTAATATATCCCACCCACTAACAGGTGCCATGATGAGGAGATCATCAGTGTTATTCACTTCACCTCTCAGTGCTCATAATGTTATGCCTGATCAATGCTCAAATCAATTCCATTCAATACTATTTTATTTGCGTAGCACTTTTATCCCCAATGAGCAAGAACCCATCCTCATCTGGGTGATATTATATGATTATAAATCATTTCCCTACTATTATCATGTACTATATAGTCTGGTGTTACAAGGAGCTTTTGAGCAACTTATGGAAAAGTATGTGCATTAGCATAATTTCTGAATTTCTGAACACAAATTTCTTTCTGATAAAGCCATCAAATGTTCTATGAAGTGATCTCATTATTATACTATTCTAGTCTAGCAGTTAAGGCTAACTGTGATGTGATAACATAACTACAAGTGCAACAGAGGGCTTGTTTTGACAAAAACATCGGGCTGCTAAGGATCATAACTCGAACTGACATTGTTTCATGTTCATTTTCTGAGCTTATAGGTCCGGTGTTTCTGCTCATTGTGATCCGTGGCAGCTGTGGCGTTGATCCAGTGTTTGAAACTCCGTAGCCTGCAAAGGGAACCCTCCGTCTGGACCAGGCAATGTGATGAATGAGCAGCATGGCATGTTCGCTCTGAGAAGCATTGTCAGGTATGAAAAATGATGTTATTACAGTCAAACAGCAACCGTGAAACCTGTCACTGTGGCTTGAATAATATCACCAGTGCTTTCCATGGCCACACAGGCCGTGTACTGCTCTTTGCTTGGGTTGTATGTGCCAACCAAAACAATAGGATTTGTCTGTTCAATGACGTATACATTTTTTTTGCTAGTTTTTACTATTCAACATTTTTAGTTAGAACCTGGAACTGAAACTTACACGGAATCTGGATTACATGGCACGAATCTACACAAATTTCTCCAGTTTTCAAAATTGAAACTCAAAGTAATCCATTGTATTGACTACTTGTGATTTGAAACAAACATTAACTTCAAGTTTACTTCTGTTTTTAAGGTAGCAGGCGAACTTTTGTTTCTAAGTTTAGCCATCAGGAAATGTTTAACAGTATATAGTGAAGCATGGTGGTGGAAGCATCAGGTTGAGAGTTACTATCCTCCTCTTCTTGGCTTCTCTGACAAACTTCCTACATTTCCCTGTTACTGACTATTGATGAACAGTCTCTGTATGTTCAGGAATGAATTTAATGGTTTTCTGTGAGATCTTCAAGGATGTTTGGGATTTTGGGATTTTTTTTTTGTAACTAAACCCTGGTTGATACTTTCCTGGGCATGTTTTAAAATGTTCTTGATCTTTATGATGCTGTTTGGTTCAGATATGTTCTCTAACAAACACTCAAGTCTCTTTTGATGACTAATACATGAGATCTGTATGGACCAGGCATTATACTTTATCATTATCACTGCGTTCCACACCTCTAATGGTTGCATTGTACTGCTGACTGAATATCTTTGCACGGTATCTGCAATATCTCCTACTAGGACACTTAGATTGCATACATTGTTTATACTGTTCAAGGATTTTTCCTTTGGCATGTTAATAATTCTCCATATACTCCATATATGCCACTTTATGACCGCATACGTTGTTTTCTGTTCTGTGTCTGGGTAGGAGATGCTTAAAGCACTCTTTATGCATATGACAATAAAGAAATGAATATTTATTCCACCCCATTTTTATTATTATTTTTATTATAAGTCATTTTGTAGGGAAGCCCAGAATCTGCCATATGACGTGTGATTTTGACATTTGATCGATTTAAAAAGCAAGCAAACAAAAAATCCAGATGATTTACTTCCGCATTTGAACCTGGTGTACCTGGTTTTGATTCTCTGAGTTGAAAGTTCTTAGTTCTAAGTTGTAAAAGGCTCAAAAATTAATTTGTCTGATGCTAATAATAATTGAACAGATGGATGTTGTTCATAAAAACATGTGCTCTTCTTTTAAATGCCTGTCAAAGTAAACGTCTCTCTCTCACACACACACACACCTGCACACACACAATTCTGTTAGTGCCATAACTACTGACACTGTAGTCATGTAATGTCAGAATGTAGAAGCCACATTCCAATTAACCTCAGATGGAAAGTGTCACATCAGCAGCAGCATGGGATTGTGATAAACCAGAGGATGACTGAGCTGCTACTCAGCTGTTGTGGTGTTCTGTTTACGTCACCTTGTCAGAAGAAGTCAGATGTCACATGACTCGTGTGTTAGGTCAGCTAGACAAGCAATCTGACGAGCATCCTTCAGGACGCTTCAGCTTGGTTTCAATAAGCCTTTAGAAATGTTTCTGTAGTTTTATGTGGTTGTAATGAACGTTACATGTTGCGTGATTTATGCCACCCTTAAGTAAAATGTTCTTTATCAATTTATGTATGTATCTAAGAAAACATTCCTTTTAAAGCAAAGGTTGAACACTCCAAATATTTGATCAAATTATTATTATTATATCTTTATCTTATTATTATCTTTTCATTATTATTGTTAGTTGTTAGTGGTTTATTGTTTATTTATTTATTAACCTTTAAGATCTTTAGATATTCAAAGTGAGTTAAAGGGCTAAGAAAATCACTTTGGACCCCTTACACCCAGCCTCCTCTCTCTTTGAACTGTTGCCTTCTGGTCTGCGCTACAGGGCACTGACCACCAGAACAGCCAGGCACAAGAATATTTTTTTCACCGCAGGCTATATTCAGTCTGAACAAATAAAACATTCATAACTAACTGTCCATCACAGCTGACTAATTTTTACATAGAATCCAGACATTGTATATTACACACTTGTAAATAAAATATATGTATATAGAGCATCCCTATGTAATCCCTATGTAAGTCTGCACGGTCATGTATGTTTGCTCTATGTCTGGTTTCTCGCCTACCATGCGGTAAGCCCGCGTTCGATTCCCAGCCAATGCCCAAAACTCCAGCCACTGGATGCAGTGCCGGTCCCAAGCCCAGATAAAAATGGGAGGGTTGGAATCTGGCGTAAAACCTGTGCCAAGTTGTTGTGTGGACCAGTTGGTCTGCTGTGGTGACCCAGTAGTAATAATCATAATTATTATTATTATTATTATTATTATTATTATTATTAAAATATCAGCAGTAGTAGTTTCCTCAATTTATTTTTGTCTTTGCAAATATTCACATTATTATGAATATTATTATAATTCTTCCTCTTACATATTACAGCATTTTAGAGTATTGTTTATAGAGATTTTTATAAATTTTGATTTATTATTTCTATTTTATATTTTTAGTATGTGCAATAATAATAATAATAATAATAATAATAATAATAATAATTAATAATAATAATGTAGGCTATGTACTTCTATAGGCATCAATTGTTCCACTATTTGTTAGGCCATTAAAACAGCTTAAATTTAAATGATTTAA